>NW_027453875.1:0-131113 GCF_040206685.1 Ascaphus truei | reverse complement strand
CTCCCTCCCCTCCGCTCTCCCCCCGCTCTCCCCCCCCCCGCTCTCCCCCCCTCCTCCCCCTCCGCTCTCCCCCCCCCTCCTCCCCTCCGCTCTCCCCCCCCCCTACTCCCCTACGCTCTCCCCCCCTCCTCCCCCTCCGCTCTCCCACCCCCTCCCCCCCCCCTCCGCTCTCCTCCCCTCCGCTCTCCCCCCCCCTCCTCCCCTCCGCTCTCCCCCCTCCTCCCCTCCGCTCTCCCCTCCGCTCTCCTCCCCCTCCTCCCCTCCGCTCTCCCCCCTTCCTCCCCTCCGCTCTCCCCCCCTTCCTCCCCTCCCGCTCTCCCCCCCC
The DNA here is from genome assembly GCF_040206685.1 of Ascaphus truei. Taxonomy (NCBI): domain Eukaryota; kingdom Metazoa; phylum Chordata; class Amphibia; order Anura; family Ascaphidae; genus Ascaphus; species Ascaphus truei. Next base: position 130,788 of record NW_027453875.1, on the reverse strand, counting down.
TCCCTCCCCTCCGCTCTCCTCCCCTCCGCTCTTCCCCCCTTCTCCCATCTGCTCTACCCCCCTCCTCCCCTCCGCTCTACCCCCCTCCTCCCCTCTGCTCTCCCCCCCTCCTCCCCTCCGCTCTCCCCCCCTCCTCCCCTCCGCTCTCCTCCCCCTCCGCTCTCCCCCCCCCTCCTCCCCTCCGCTCTCCCCCCCCTCCTCCCCTCCCGCTCTTCCTCCCCTCCTCCCCTCCGCTCTCCCCCCCCCTCCTCCCCTCCGCTTCCCCCCCCCTCCTCCCCTCCGCTCTCCCCCCCTCCTCCCCTCCGCTCTCCCCCCCCTCCTCCTCCCTCCGCTCTCCCCCCCCTCCTCCCCCTCCGCTCTCCCCTCCGCTCTCCCCCCCTCCTCCCCTCCGCTATCCCCCCCCCTCCCTCCCCTCCGCTCTCCCCCCGCCCTCCCCCTCCGCTCTCCCCCCCGCCCTCCCCTCCGCTCTCCCCCCGCCCTCCCCTCCGCTCTCCCTCCGCCCTCCCCTCCGCTCTCCCCCCCGCCCTCCCCCCTCTCGCTCTCCCCCCCCGCCCTCCCCTCCGCTCTCCCCCCCGCCCTCCCCTCCGCTCTCCCTCCGCCCTCCCCTCCGCCCTCCCCGTCCGCTCTCCGTCCGCTCTCCCCCTCCTCCTAGCGGGAAATTTAACTCACGGGCAACGCCGGGTCTCTCAGCTAGTATATATAGATAGATAGATAGATAGATAGATAGATAGATAGATAGATAGATAGATAGATAGATAGATAGATAGATAGATAGACAGACAGACAGACAGATCTCTCTTTCTCTATCTATAAAATCAACTGTATCAATGTGTTTAATAAAAATGCAATGTTTGTATGGGGAGAATCAGTTACACAAGTACAGACTCCTTGTTCCATAAAAAAAAAACACCTTTAAACAATTGTATTAAAAAATTAACACAGTTCTGAAATTCACTGGATGATATTGGTATGGCTTAATTAAGTCTGAATAACATCTGTGATCTCAAATACAATAATTGGGCATTTGGTTCCTGATATAACAAAGGTGATCTAGCAGAAAGTTGGGTCATGCTATAACTACTGTATTAGCGACCTGGTACATGGTGCAGTAACGGGAACATGAGACAAGTATTCTATTCATTGTACAAACATTTTTTAATTATACCTTCGCAACTGAAACTATTGACTTACTATCTATCTATCTATCTATCTATCTATCAACGGATTTGAAAAGATTTCTGCCACTTTAATTGGTGTTTTGCAGCTAGTAAGATTTCCTTTTAAATTGTTAAATATTATGATCCACTACATCTTCTCTCCCTGCGTTAATGCTGCACATGTTGTGCTAAACCCTTCATTTTTACAATGTACTTCTACAGTTTAGTTTCATCCTGAACTTTTTGTGATATGCCAACTTACCTCTCCTTCATGACCTGTTGTTAGACAGTTTGTGTAATAGTGACTTTTTTTGTCTCGTCTAGTACAAAGACCACCATCAATAATCCACCCATCCCAGCACTGCAAGGTTGCTTTTAGCAGTCAGGATTATCGCCTCAAACATCTGAAGTTCAAACACCCAAATGATAAAATGGAAAAGATGAGGACAGAACAATCTTGGAACATTCCAATAAATATGACAGAAAATGTATCTTTCAACCAGTCGAGGCAATTAATAAACAATGTAACTGCTTCTCATTCCAAAAGATATATACTGGCAGCTGCCACAGGAAAAGATCTTGGAGAAAATGGGAAGAGTCTGACTTGGTTATCAGACCAGAACCTACAGAAGAGGACACAGACTGGGGAGAGACCACATGTATGTCAGGAATGTGGGAAAGGACTTAGTAACTTATCCAGCCTGAACAAACACAAGAGGACACACACAGGGGAGAGACCGCATGTATGTGGGGAATGTGGGAAGGGATTTAGTCGGTTATCCAACCTGAACACACACAAAAGGACACACACGGGGGAGAGACCGTATGTATGTGGGGATTGTGGGAAGGGATTTAGTGTTTCATCCAGCCTGGATACACACACGAGGACACACACAGGGGAGAGACCACATGTATGTGGGGAATGTGGGAAGGGATTTAGTGACTTATCCCACCTGAACACACACAAGAGGACACACACAGGGGAGAGACCACATGTATGTGGGGAATGTGGGAAGGGATTTAGTCAGTTATCCAGCCTGAACACTCACAAGAGGACACACACAGGGGAGAGACCGCATGTATGTGGGGAATGTGGGAAAGGATTTAGACACTCATCCAGCCTGGTCACACACAAGAGGACACACACAGGGGAGAGACCGCATGTATGTGGGGAATGTGGGAAGGGATTTAGTCGGTTATCCAACCTGAACACACACAAAAGGACACACACGGGGGAGAGACCGTATGTATGTGGGGATTGTGGGAAGGGATTTAGTGTTTCATCCAGCCTGGATACACACACGAGGACACACACAGGGGAGAGACCACATGTATGTGGGGAATGTGGGAAGGGATTTAGCCGGTTATCCAGCCTGGACACACACACGAGGACACACACAGGGGAGAGACCGCATGTATGTGGGGAATGTGGGAAGGGATTTAGCCGGTTATCCAGCCTGGACACACACACGAGGACACACACAGGGGAGAGACCGCATGTATGTGGGGAATGTGGGAAGGGATTTAGCCGGTTATACAGCCTGGAGACACACACGAGGACACACACAGGGGAGAGACCGCATGTATGTGGGGAATGTGGGAAGGGATTTAGCCGGTTATCCAGCCTGGACACACACACGAGGACACACACAGGGGAGAGACCGCATGTATGTGGGGAATGTGGGAAGGGATTTAGTGTTTCATCAAACCTGGATACACACACGAGGACACACACAGGGGAGCGACCGCATGTATGTGGGGAATGTGGGAAGGGATTTAGTGTTTCATCAAACCTGGATACACACAAGAGGACACACACAGGGGAGAGACCACATGTATGTGGGGAATGTGGGAAGGGATTTAGTCAGTTATCCAACCTGAACACTCACAAGAGGACACACACAGGGGAGAGACCGCATGTATGTGGGGAATGTGGGAAGGGTTTTAGTGTCTTATCCAACCTGAATACACACAAGAGGACACACACAGGGGAAAGATTGCATGTATGTGGGGAATGTGGGAAGGGATTTAGTGGCTTATCCAACCTGAATACACACAAGAGGACACACAGGGGAGAGACCGCATGTATGTGAGGAATGTGGGAAGGGATTTAGTCAGTTTTCCCACCTGAACAATCACAAGAGGAAACACACAGGGGAGAGACCTTTCTCTAAAGCCAGGCATGTTTAGGGATAACCAGCGACTAAGACGCTCACATAAAAATGCACACGTGTATCTGTGTTACACTAAATCACAATGAAAAGTGACTTAAGTTTATGGTGCATAAAACGAGCATTTTAAAAGGATAAAGTTATAACTTTTTTAATGCTGGTTATTTGTATCATTCTTATTGCAGTTTTTTGTCAAGAAAAATGTTGTTCTTAATAATATTTTATATTTCCATGCTGTTGGTTCTAATAAAATATGCGTTCCCCATTATGCTGAAGCGGTCTGTAGTCTCACTTAGTTGTGAATTGGAATAGTTTAGCCGCGACCAAATTGCCGCCGGCATTAGGCCACCGACGGACTCTCCGCCACCAGCCGCTTCTAAAGTATGTTTTTTTACTCTTTTGGGTAGAGGGTTAATTTTGGGGGTTTAGTGTAAGGACTTGAGGTAGGGTTTTTTTACGTTAAGGGCTTAAAGTGTGGGGTTTTAGGGTAAGAGGGTGCTTAGTATGTAGGGGACTTACGGTAGGGGGTTTAGGCACTTACCTTAGTGGCAAAGTGGCCAGCAGTGGCGTGAGTCATGGCGAAACAGCCGCGACTGAATGTCCTGTGAATACTGAGGTGGAGGACAGAGACTAACGTCCCCAGTGAGGGACATTAAAGCAGCCGCTTTTACGTACTGTATGTCTAGGGTGACCTAGACCTTATTGAAGGTGTAGGTTGGAGTACTTTCTTGATCCTCTAATAGGATATGTCAATGTGTCCAGCAAATTTTGAGGAACAATCATCAATTATGCATCGTAGGTTTTTAAATAGAGGGTACACTAGAAGTTGTGTAGATAAAGCATACAAAAGAGCTAAGAAAACAGCACGTAATACCTTGCTTTATGGAAGAACTAGCCAGAGGACCGAGATAAATCCGATTTCGGATAATCGGGACATATAATAAACAGTGGCGTGAAATTAAAAAGGCACTTGTATGTTTGTCTTTATTTATATAGCGCCATTAATGTACATAGCGCTTCACTTGCGACACATTGGCATATCCTATTAGAGTATCAAGACTTAAAGAAAGTACTCCAACCTACACCGTCAATAACCTATAGTTCCCCTCAAAATTTGGCTGATACTTTGGTACATAGCCATTTTTGGGGCCAATAAATAGAAACATAGCTAAAATCTAAAACTGGGAACGTTTCGCGGTGGCACTGTAAGGAATTGGGGAACAGGTCCTTTGCGACGTGTTCCCTCATTACCTGTCTCCGCACGGACCTCCGTTCTTGCACCAGCGCATGCGCGCACCCCCGCTCTTGTTTACAGAGCACGCACAGCTCTTCTAATGTGGCCACGGAGCTTAGCTCCGCCCCCTCAGATGCGCCATGCTTCTTGCGAGCGGCGCGCTCATGTGACACTGTGCACCGCTCCCCAGCTGCGTGGCAAGATTTCCTAATGTCCACTTGTCTCCTGCAGCCTATCCTAGCCTCCGCAGATGCCGCGCTTCCGCTCCGCCTTCTTAGCTATTGGTTCCTGTTATATACCCTGCTCTCACTTCTAATCTTTGCTGAAGATAACTAGCTGTAGCCTTATGCTCCTGCGTCTGTTGTGCCTTGCTCCTGTCTCAGTCTCGCAGTTTTTGGATTCTATGTGTACCGACCCGGCTTGACTACGGAACCCCCTCTGAACTTCGACCCGGGTTACCCTCGACTCTGTGTACCTCTCCAAAACAGACCACGGCTATACAGACTTCTACAATTCTGACATCTCTAACCCCAGACCACAGCTTAATGGACTTTTACTATTCTGACCTCTCCATACCAAGACCTTGGCAAGTATCTTTACTAACCCGCTCTCTCCAACCCAGACCCGGCTACGTTGACAGTCCGCCTGCCAGGCACGCTTCCGCTGCTGTGGGTGCGTGGTTCTATACTTCCCCACCTCAGTACCGGGGTCCTGTGTTGCTCGTGGGTATAGCAAGCATTACAGTATGCTCAGCCCAACAAACATGGACCCCCCTGAGGTGGACCAAACAATGTTACATAGTTACATAGTAGATGAGGTTGAAAAAAGACGTACGTCCATCAAGTTCAACCTATGCTAAATTTAGACAACAGATACTTTATCCTATATCTATACTTAATTATTGATCCAGAGGAAGGCAAACAAAAAAACCCCATTAAGGGGAAAAATTCATTCCTTCCTGACTCCAAGAATTGGCAATCGGATTAATCCCTGGATTAACATCCTTCCCATGTATACTTATTTGGTATATCCCTGTATACCTCTCCCATCTAAAAAGATGTCCAACCTTTTTTTTTTTAACAAATCTAATGTATCTGCCATCACAGTCTCCATGGGTAATGAATTCCACATTTTAACTGCCCTTATGGTAAAGAACCCTGTCCTTTGTTGCTGGTGAAATGTCCTTTCCTCAAACCTTAAGGGATGGCCCCGAGACATTTGTTCTACCCGTGGGATGAATAGTTCTTTTGAAAGCTCCTTGTATTGTCCCTGAATATATTTGTATATAGTTATCATATCCCCTCTTAGACGCCTCTTTTTTAATGTAATAAAATCTAATTTAGCTAGCCTCTCCTCATAAGTTAGAATGTCTATTCCCTTTATTAATTTTGTGGCTCTTCTCTGCACTCTCTCTAGTTCCATAATGTATTTTCTTAGGATTGAGGCCCAAAATTGTACTCCATATTCAAGGTGTGGTCTTACTAATGCTTTGTAAAGGGGCATAATTATATTTACTTCCCTTCCATCCATTGCCCGTTTGATGCAAGATAAGATCTTGTTTGCCTTTGCAGCTACTGCATGACATTGGGCACTATTGCTAAGCCTGCTGTCTACAAGCACTCCTAAATCTTTCTCCATCAAGGATTCCCCCAATATATCTCCATTTAATTTGTAAGTCGCCTTTTTATTCTTGTATCCCAAATGCATAACCTTACATTTATCTGTATTAAACCTCATCTGCCATTTACCTGCCCACGTTTCCAGTCTCTCCAAGTCCTTCTGAAGAGAAATTACATCCTGCTCTGATTCTATTACCTTACACAATTTAGTATCATCAGCAAAGATGGAGACTTTGTTCTCGATCCCAACCTCAAGGTCATTAATAAACAAGTTAAAAAGCACGGGTCCCAGTACCGATCCCTGAGGTACTCCACTCACGACTTTAGCCCAACCTGTAAAAGTTCCATGTATGACAACCCTTTGTTGTCTGTCCTTTAACCAGATGCATATATTATTACTGAGTCCAACTTTCTTTATTTTGTACACCAACCTCTTGTGTGAAACCGTATCAAAAGCCTTTGCAAAATCTAAGTAGACCACATCAAGTGCATTACCCTGGTCTAAATTCCTACTTACCTCCTCAAAGAAACAAATAAGGTTAGTTTGGCAAGATCTATCCTTCATAAATCCATGCTGACTATTACTAATAATTTTGTTTTCCATGAGGTATTCCTGAATATTATCCCGTATTAAACCTTCAAGTAGTTTCCCTACTATTGAAGTCAGGCTTACAGGTCTGTAATTTCCCGGTTGTGATCTAGCTCCATTTTTAAATATAGGCACCACATCTGCTTTATGCCAATCTTGTGGTACTGAGCCTGTGGAAATGGAGTCCTTGAATATTAAATATAATGGTTTTGCTATTACTGAGCTTAACTCCTTGAGAACTCTTGGATGTATGCCATCGGGGCCAGGTGCCTTATTTACTTTAATTTTTTCAAGTCGCTTATGAACTTCTTCCTCAGTTAACAAATTGTTCATTAATATGGAGGTTGTGGCTTCCTCCTGCGGCACTACTATTGAACTTGATTCTTCCCTGGTAAACACAGAGGCAAAGAATTTGTTTAATACCTCAGCTTTTTCCTTATCTCCAATAATCTGCCTGCCTATCTCACACTGAAAGGGTCCTATATTTTCTTTTCTCATTTTTTTGTTATTAAGGTACTTAAAGAACTTTTTAGGGTTGACCTTACTTTCTATTGCAATCCTTTTTTCATTATCCATTTTTGCTAATTTGATTGCCCTTTTGCAATTTTTGTTACATTCCTTATAATTCTGATACGATGTTTCTGTCCCTTCTGACTTAAAGAATCTGAACGCCTTCCTCTTGTTGTCCATTTCCTCCCCTACCTGTTTATTTAGCCACATTGGTTTTGACTTATTTCTTTTATACTTATTACCCCAGGGTATACACTGATACGTGTGCTTTTCTAACAATCTTTTAAAGACTGCCCATTTATCTTCTACATTTTTCCCTGCAAAAACATCATCCCATTGTATTACTACTAGATTAGACCTCAGTTTATTAAAATCTGCCTTTCTAATGTTTAAAGTCTTTGTTGAACCCAAGTAATCTGTTTTTTGATAATTTATTTCAAATGAGACCATGTTGTGATGTTATGACCATGAATGTCTTCTATCTCTGAGCATTTCCAATACTTGGATAATCAGATTGCTTCCCTGACTCAAAGCCTGGCAACGGTTTCTCTAAACCAATCTCAATCCAGAATTGTTAGGCCTGATACCTTGTCTGTTACTTCCCCCGAAGCCTCTCTCTCGAGCCACATGTCCCCACTCCCAATCACTATGCGGGAGATCCCCATGGAGGCCGAGGTTTTCTCAACCAATGTGGAATACAGTTCGAGTTAACCCCTTTACGCTTCTCTTCTGATAGATCTAAGGTGGAGTATATTATCGCTCTATTAACCTGAGATGCCTTGGCGTGGGCATCACCCATCTGGGAGCAGAGACCTGAGCTTATCCAAGACTTCCCACGTTTCAAGAAAGAATTTCAGCAGGTCTTCGACACCCCTGGCCGTAAGATTACTGCTGCTTCTTCATTGTTTCACATTTCACAGGGTCACAGATCGGTTGCAAAATATGCTCTTGAATTAAGGACCATTGCTGCGGAAACAGGCTGAAATGATGAGGCTTTATCAGCAGCCTTCTGGTATGGTCTCTCTGAGACATTGAAGAATGAATTGGCCGCTCAGGAAAGATCCACGGTGCTTGAGGATCTTATTGCCGTATGTATCAGGGGAGGAATTGGTAACCGTGGTCACAGCACTCCACACAACCAACGCTTGAAAAAATATAAAAAACTTTATTTAAACTCCACAGTGAGCATACATAGCACCACTCTGACGCGTTTCGTCTATAGAAAGACTTTTTCAAAGAGTGAAGATCCCCACACAGTACCGGATCTTATATAGGAAATGACGCATACAACAGGCACCTCCCTAATAGGCAAGGGCCTCCCATTTTCTTAAACAAAGTCAAAATTGGACGTCCTATTAAAGGGACCCGGTACATATACCCCTCATATATTAAACATAATAGACATACATAAACCACTAATACCAATAAAAACTTGGGATTAAAAACAAAGACACAGTAATGCTCACATAGTATATAATCAATGGAACAATGCAAATGCATAATATAACTTATTCAAAAACGATGATGTGGACCAACCGTCCCCTGATAGACATTTAATCAATAGCATATATCCATATGTACAAAGCATACCATATCCACATATACAAAGCATACCATATCCCCAATACAATACAGATGAAAGTGCGATGTAGCAGACATAGTGTATACACAAAAGTCAAGCAAGGCTTTTATTGCAGAAACTTGTATAAGCACAGCAATATTTCATAGTTGTAACTATAATGGCATAATACACCCCGCACACCCCCCAACCACTCAGCCAGCCAGGAAGTGTTTGAGTTCCCACTCCTGGTTGATGCCAAGTGGGTGAAGAGTGCGCAAGGTGTATATCCAGTACATTTCACGCCGATTAAGCATGCCCTCCCTATCTCCTCCCCGTATATGTGGGGAAACATGTTCAAGGGCCATAAATGAGAAGTTCTCAATACCACCCCTACTACACCTTGAGAAGTGTCGGGGTACTGGGTGTGTAACATCATTCCTTTTTATTAGGCGGACATGTTCCGCAATGCGTGTTTTTAAAGTTCTTTTTGTGCGGCCAACATACCGCATAGAGCACCCGCACTGCAACAAATAAATTGTAAAGGTGGTATTGCAATTCAAAAATGTTTTTATAACATGGCTCTTTTTGTTATCATCATAGTTTATGATCTTAGTTTTGCATACATACCTACACATTGAACAATTTCCACATGAATAAAAACCTTTGGGTATCCCCCTTATATTGGTATATTCTGATGTTGTTTGAAATAAACTTGGTGATGTGACGCTAATGTCTGCGCTTTCCGATATGTGAATTTAGGGCCATTTTTTACAAATTGTGTTAAATCCTTATCTAAGGCCAGTGTAGCCCAATGTTTCATGATTATGTCACGTATATTCCGAGCTTGGCGACTATATGTTGTAATAAACAACGGACATTTCTCACCATATACTAAAGGTAGGTTACTTTTTTGTCTCTTTTGCTTCATAGAGAGTACTGATCTATCCATAGACTCAGCTGACTCAAACGCTTCTTGGATATCGTTCTGAGTATATCCTCTTACCAGAAATCTATTTGTTAGTTCTCTTGACTGTACAACAAAGCTCTCATCATTTGTGCACAATCTGCGCAATCTTACAAATTGCGCTTTGGGAATACTTTAACCAGTGACCGTGGGTGACAGCTCTTGGCAGAGAGTAGAGTGTTCCTGGAATTTGGTTTACGGAATATTTCCGATTGGATCGTCATGTCATGATCGATGTAGAGGAGGAGATCTAGGAAACTAATACAATTAATATTTTGTTCATAAGTAAATCTAATGTTTAAGTCATTATTATTCAGTGTATTAACAAAGGAATTCAATGACGATTCATCTCCGTCCCATATCATTATGAGATCGTCGATGTACCGTTTAAAGAATATAATATTAGAACGGTAAGTGTTATTACTGTGATAAATAAACTGTGACTCCCAAAAGCCCATAAATAAATTTGCGCATGATGGTGCAAAACTCGTGCCCATTGCAGTGCCTAATAATTGTAAATAAAATCGTGAATCAAATAAAAAATAATTGTGAGTGAGTAAAAAAGTGATAGATTCTAGAAGAAAAGTGCAAAGTGAAGTAGATAATTGTGAAGTGTTAAGAAAGTGATTAACCGCTGATAACCCATGTTGGTGCTGTATAATAGAATATAAAGAAACCACGTCTAATGTGACCCATCTATAATGTGATTTCCAGACCACGTCCCCAGATCGATCATGACATCTGCTGAATCCTTTATGAATGATGGTAATTTGAATACCAATGGTTTGAGGTAGCTGTCCACATACCGCGATAACCCATCTCCCAAAGATCCAATACTAGCCACTATAGGGCGGCCCGGAGGGTCGACCAATGACTTATGGATCTTTGGAAGATGGTGGAATACCGGAATCACGGGATGTGGACAGCTCAAATAATCTACTTCCTTTTTATCAATAACACATAGAATTTTGCCAAAATTAATCAGTTCATCAAGTTGTGTAGAAAAATTGACAGTAGGATCCCCTCTAAGGGGTTTGTAATGAGTAACATCATTCAACTGCCTCAGAGCCTCCTGTCTATATTGTACAGTAGACAGAACCACCAAAGCCCCGCCCTTGTCTGCATTACGAAACATGATGTCTTTTCTAGACTTAAGTTGTTCTAATTGTTGATATTCAATATATGTTGAGTTTTTTGCCTGAATGGAGGATTGTGAGAAACCTTGGGCTAATAGCCTCAAGTCCCTTTCCACTAGACCCTCGAAAGTGGTAATAAAGGGTCCCCGATTATAATTAGGGCAGAATATTGATTTCCTTTTTAGGCCTGAGTTATGATTACCAAAGAAGGCCTGAGAAAAATTATTCACATTTTCCCCTTGTTGTTCCAACAATCCTTCCATGTCAGACAGCGCACATGTTTCCTGAAAATTAAGGTTAGACATATTACCCATCTCATTAGACCCATCATCATCTGTACACACAGGTACCTGACTTCCAAGTCCTGAGGAATCAGTGACCTCAAATGAACTCCTGGTAGAAAATAATTTTTTTAAAGTTAATTTCCGTGTAAATCTTTGGAGATCAATGACAGTTTGAAACAGCTGGAAGTCCTGGACCGGAGCAAACCCCAGACCCTTATTCAACAGTGATAATTGTTCGAAGGTAAGATCCACACCTGAAAGATTAATCACGTTATTATTACCAATAACCTGATCTACATGTACTTCTTCCTTTTTGTCCTTCCTCTCGCTTCTCCGTTTCCTCCTTGAGCGTCTGGTTCCTTTTGCTGCCTTGTTCCTGCCGGTAAAAAAGAAGAAGAAGAGGAGGAAGAAGGCTGGTTTGAAGATTTTGATCTAACAGCAGCAGTAGTGATAGAAGATCTGCTGTCACTTCTGGTTTTCCCATGATTATCTCTTATACCATCTGTAGAGCCTTCAAAGGAGACAGAGTGTGATCTTGCCTCATAGTCAGAGGCATCTGAGTCCATACTAGAGGCCTCCACGGGTCTGCTCTTCAAAATAGACTTATTAGGTGTACTCTTCGCCCACCCCTTTGAAAATGATTTAGAGCCCTTAGATGCATTGGCTCCTAGATTGTCCTTAAATTGGGGTTTCTGCCAACAATACACCTGTCCTTTGATGTAGTCCATACGGTCTCTTTCAAACTTCTCGTGTTTTTTATCGCTTATTGCATCCTCAATACTCTCTATGTTGGATAACAGTGTTTTGTCATTTTTAACAAATTGTTCCATCTTTGCAAATGGTTTCAAATTGGTCCTAAGTATATTAATATCAGACATTAGCACTTCCTTCTCTTTGGTCTTTTGCTGAATTATCAGCTCCATTAATGTTAATGAACATTGGTCAAGGGCCTTTGTCTACTCCTGTTCGAATTGTCTGTTGGTAAAGCCAAATGTGGGTGTCTTTTTAATTCTCAAGCCTCTTGGTATCCTATTACATTTGATATAGTTGTTTAAAGACGTAATATCCCACCATAACCTAATGTTCATCACTAACAGTTTTTCCAGTTTCACAAAATAATGGGTGAGATCAGAAGGTTCGTCACAAATTACTTCAGTATTCTCATCGAATAAATGAGCTGCCTTTTTAGACCTTTTTGTGTTGTCCCCACACGCATCCACATATGTTTCTCCATCAGTACAATCGGTTTCAGTGTCCACATCCTCCATCGCAAAAAATACAATTTACTTTTTATTATAAGACAAAAAGTTACTGAAAAAACTCAGAAAACTAAAAAACTCAAAAAATTAATATCTGTTGTTCCAAAAATATAATATAAAAATACTATAAAATTGCATACATAAAAATATAATAACCTATGCGTTGGTTGTGACGAATATAGGAGGTGCAGATCCACATCAACATGTAGAATTCCAAAATATAATAGTCCTTTAATTGATTTGGATATAAACCTTCAAAATATGCTCCAATCTTAGAAGAAAAATCCGTGGTGAGCACTCAGGTGCAAAATAGTAACAAGAGCACTTGGGTATTAACCCGTTGAGTACCGAGTCTCCTGAACCACAGATACTGTTGAATCTGCAATCATCCCATAGAACTTGGAGCTGACACCACTAATAAATAAGCCATGCAGTAATTACTGAGGAAAAGCAGTGATAGTACAGGCAGTGGGCTGGTCAATCCATAGAGATACAGCGGAGCCTCTTCAAAGAAAAAACGCCAAGGTAAATCACAATGCGGTGCCAATTAGCCTCACATCTGCCTGAAAAACATGTCTGCATATATGTATAAAGTACTCACGACACCCGTTCTGCAATGCTGCTTTTAGAACGCTCCGGTGGCCATCTCTGCTCCTCGTGGTGTCGGCGTGCTCCTATCCGGAAATGACGTGTGAAGGGGAGGAATTGGTAACCGTGGTCACAGCACTCCACACAACCAACGCTTGAAAAAATATAAAAAACTTTATTTAAACTCCACAGTGAGCATACATAGCACCACTCTGACGCGTTTCGTCTATAGAAAGACTTTTTCAAAGAGTGAAGATCCCCACACAGTACCGGATCTTATATAGGAAATGACGCATACAACAGGCACCTCCCTAATAGGCAAGGGCCTCCCATTTTCTTAAACAAAGTCAAAATTGGACGTCATCCTATTAAAGGGACCCGGTACATATACCCCTCATATATTAAACATAATAGACATACATAAACCACTAATACCAATAAAAACTTGGGATTAAAAACAAAGACACAGTAATGCTCACATAGTATATAATCAATGGAACAATGCAAATGCATAATATAACTTATTCAAAAACGATGATGTGGACCAACCGTCCCCTGATAGACATTTAATCAATAGCATATATCCATATGTACAAAGCATACCATATCCACATATACAAAGCATACCATATCCCCAATACAATACAGATGAAAGTGCGATGTAGCAGACATAGTGTATACACAAAAGTCAAGCAAGGCTTTTATTGCAGAAACTTGTATAAGCACAGCAATATTTCATAGTTGTAACTATAATGGCATAATACACCCCGCACACCCCCCAACCACTCAGCCAGCCAGGAAGTGTTTGAGTTCCCACTCCTGGTTGATGCCAAGTGGGTGAAGAGTGCGCAAGGTGTATATCCAGTACATTTCACGCCGATTAAGCATGCCCTCCCTATCTCCTCCCCGTATATGTGGGGAAACATGTTCAAGGGCCATAAATGAGAAGTTCTCAATACCACCCCTACTACACCTTGAGAAGTGTCGGGGTACTGGGTGTGTAACATCATTCCTTTTTATTAGGCGGACATGTTCCGCAATGCGTGTTTTTAAAGTTCTTTTTGTGCGGCCAACATACCGCATAGAGCACCCGCACTGCAACAAATAAATTGTAAAGGTGGTATTGCAATTCAAAAATGTTTTTATAACATGGCTCTTTTTGTTATCATCATAGTTTATGATCTTAGTTTTGCATACATACCTACACATTGAACAATTTCCACATGAATAAAAACCTTTGGGTATCCCCCTTATATTGGTATATTCTGATGTTGTTTGAAATAAACTTGGTGATAGATGTGACGCTAATGTCTGCGCTTTCCGATATGTGAATTTAGGGCCATTTTTTACAAATTGTGTTAAATCCTTATCTAAGGCCAGTGTAGCCCAATGTTTCATGATTATGTCACGTATATTCCGAGCTTGGCGACTATATGTGGTAATAAACAACGGACATTTCTCACCATATACTAAAGGTAGGTTACTTTTTTGTCTCTTTTGCTTCATAGAGAGTACTGATCTATCCATAGACTCAGCTGACTCAAACACTTCTTGGATATCGTTCTGAGTATATCCTCTTACCAGAAATCTATTTGTTAGTTCTCTTGACTGTACAATAAAGCTCTCATCATTTGTGCACAATCTGCGCAATCTTACAAATTGCGCTTTGGGAATACTTTTTTTTTTTTTTTTTTTTTTTTTTTAAATGTTTTTATTAGGCAGTTAGTTAATACAACATTCTCAACAGATATCAAAGCCTAACAATTTTCCAAAACATCTTTTTTTTTTTTTTTGGGGGGGGGGGGGGGGGTAAAAGAGTGGCAACCGAAGTTGTCAGAGAAAGAGGGGAGTGCCTTCTTAGAGGGGAGGCAGAGGGGGGGGTGGTGTGGGTGGTGAGGGGGTGTGAGGGAGGGGGGGAGGGGGGGAATGGGGGGGGAGGGGTTTTGTCGACCCACTTGGCTGTTGAAGTTTTGCTGATGAGAGTCGTTTGAGTGTTCCCTTATGGAGGGGGGGTGGGCCTCAGACCCACCTGGGTTGGTTGGTGCGCTCTGGTAAATTGGAACCAGGATTCCCAGATACCCTCAAAGGCCGGAGTTTTTTGTCTAATGTGGGCAGTGAGTCGCTCCATGGTCATCACTTCCCCAACTCTTTTCTTAATCGTGTTTAGCGCTGGAGTGGTTGTTTTCCTCCAGGAGGCCGCAATACAACATCTCGCCGCAGTGAGAATGAAGGATATTAATTTCCTGGTGGGTCGAACAATATTCGACATAGGTGCGGCCAACAGGAAGGTCAGTGGTTCAATAGGAACTTCTAGGTCGGTGACCTCTTTTATCAGAATTTGGACCTTGGCCCAGTATTTCACAATTTCTGGACAGGTCCACCAGATGTGGGCCATGTCCCCTCTATTACCACAGCCTCTCCAACATTGGTCTGATGCCAGAGGGTAGATCTGGTTTAATCGTGCTGGGGTAAGATACCAGCCAAACATGATCTTATAAATGTTTTCCTTAATTGTGGTGCAAAGGGAAGTTTCTGAGGCTGCCTGCCAGATTTCCTCCCATGTCTCTCTTTCTATGTTAACGTTTAGATCAGCTGACCATCGTAACATATAGTCGTGCTGTGTCGGGGACGTTGAGCGCATTAGGATATTGTATATGTCCGAGATAAGTCCCTTCTGGTAAGACTGGTCCGCACATAGATGTTCAAACGTAGTGAGAGCGGGGTATTCTGGATGAGGGCACGTAGCTCTAACAAAATTTCTAATTTGTAGATATTTAAAGGTGTCCAATTCTGTAATTTTAAATTTGTTCCTCAGTTCTTGGTAGGTCAGGAGCTTCCCTAGGCTCAGTACGTCGGCAATCGCCTCTATACCCCGTGTGTGAAAGTGGGTGAACAGCTTAGATCCGCATCCTGGAGGGAATTTAGGGTTATTAACGAGGGGAGTGAGTTGTGAGTTTGTGGATGAGAGATTAAATTTAAGTTTGCATCTGGACCAGGTGTCCCACGTGAATCGTGAGGCCTGTAGTTTAAGATTGTGTAAGTGGCCCTCTCCTCTGTTCAGGCTCCAGAGGGAGGCTTGCAGAGAAGGCAATTTGGCACACCGAGTTTCCATTCCCACCCAGCAACATCGGGTCGGGTCTGAGTTCCACATTACTACCTGCCTGAGCTGAGCGGCTAGATAGTATTTGTATAGGTCAGGCACCCCCACCCCTCCTCTGGATCTCGTGGTCATCAGGACTGATCTGGCGACCCTGGGCCGCTTACCCTGCCAAATGAAGTGGAGTAGTCTATTCTGTATATATTTTAGATCGGCGGCCGGGACCTGGATTGGGAGCGTCTGGAATAGGTACAACATTCTTGGGAGTATATTCATTTTGGTAGAGATCATCCTCCCAATCCATGAGATCTGATAACCTTCCCACCGATCTAGATCCCTTTTGATCTGCTCCCATAGTTTCGGGTAGTTATCCCTATATAGGTCCCGATAGTGCCTAGATACATTAATTCCCAGATACTTAATGCATGAGGGGCACCATCGGTAGCTGAAATTTAGCTTAAGGAGTTTGACTGTGGGGTCGGGAAGACTAAGATTTAGGGCCTCAGATTTGTCGCTGTTTATTTTATACCCTGATACCTTTCCAAACTCCGTCAGTTCCATCTGGAGGTTAGGGAGGGAAGTTAGGGGTCTGGTCAAGGTCAGGATAATATCGTCAGCGAATAGGGAAATTTTGTATTGTTCAGTGGCCATGGGTATACCCTGGATGTTTGGGTTTTGTCTTATTTTGGCCGCCAGTGGTTCAATCGTGAGAGCGAAAAGGAGAGGGGAGAGGGGGCAACCCTGTCGGGTGCCATTTCTAATGTGAATTTGTTCCGCTCCTCCACCCGATAGTCTAACTGAGGCGGATGGAGTTTGGTAGAGCGCCTGGACACCCTTAAGAAAGGAGTCCCTGAATCCGAATTTTTTTAATGTTTGGTCTAGGAACAGCCAGTCAATTCTGTCAAATGCCTTCTCTGCGTCTAAGCTTAGTAACATAGCTTGTGAATCTGTAAGGTGGGCATGGTCAACTAAGTTAATGATTTTACGGGTATTGTCTGAGGCCTGGCGGCCCAAGACAAACCCGACCTGGTCCATGTGTACTAGTCTCGGGAGAATTGAATTAAGTCTGTTCGCCAGTATTTTACTGTATAGTTTTAGATCATTGTTCAACAGCGAGATTGGTCTATAGCTACCGCATTGTGTGGGGTCCTTCCCTTCTTTGAGGATTATGGCCAAATTGGCGGACGACATTGAAGATGGGATAGGACATCCTTCTAGAAATGAGTTGAACAATTGTAAAAGGTGGGTGGACAGAATGGGGAGAAACTTCTTATAGTAGGCATTCGTGAAACCATCAGGGCCCGGTGCTTTAGAAATTTTGGAGGCCTTAACGGCCCATTCTAGTTCTTCCGCCGTTATTGTGGCGTTCAGGAGAAGGATTTCCTCCTCTGTTAATGAGGGGAGGTCGCAATCAGCTAGATAGTCAATGGTAGACGATAGCTCCTTCGGGTCTGGGCTAGCAGAGTGAGCCCTTAGGTTATATAGTTTAGAATAAAATTTAGTAAATTCCTCTGCAATTTTTTTTTCATTATGTAGGAGCTCCCCAGCACTATTCCGAATCGCCGTTATTTGCGATCTTTTGTGTATGCCTCTTAGTTTGCTAGCAAGAAGTCTGTCGGCCTTGTTCCCTTTATCATAGTACCTCTGACCCGTCCATTTAAGAGCTTTTTCGACATTGTCCATTTGGATTATTCTTAAGTCGCTTCTGGCAGAAGTCAACTGTTTATAAATTTTCCGGGAGGGGTTATTTTTGTGCTGTTGTTCTAAGCGTATTATTTTGTCTGTTAGCTCTTTGGTTTGTTTAAGTTTAGTTTTTTTCCGATGGGAGGCAATCGAGATGAAATGTCCTCTGATTGTCGCCTTATGGGCTTCCCACAGGCTCGCTGGAGAGGCAACAGTGCCTATATTTATCCGGAAATATTCCTTAAGGGATTTTTTGAGCTCCCGTACTGTCTCCGAGTGATTCAGTAGGGAGTCGTTCAGTCTCCAGGAATATGAGGTTGTTTTCACGAATGGAATGGATAGGGTCAGGGTGATAGGAGCATGATCTGACCACGTGATGGGGCCGATGTCAGTATCTAGGGCGGCTTCTAGAATGTTCTTGGTAGCAAGAAAGTAGTCTATACGGGAATATGTCTGGTGAGGGGCCGAGTAAAAGGTATAATCCCTTTGCCCCTGGTGTTGTGTTCTCCAAATGTCTAAAAGTGAAAAGTCCCCCATTATGTCCTTGAATTTTTTCCCCAGTCTTTGTGACTGGGTGGAGTGTTGTCGTCCTGGGAGGCTCGATTTGTCTTCTATTGGGTTAAGAGCCATGTTTAGATCCCCCGCGATAAGTAGCGAGGATAGGTACTGTGGGTCAATTTCTTCCAGAACTTTTTTTAAGAATTCTGTCTGGTTCTCGTTTGGGGCATATAGGTTAATAAGGGCGATTGCCGAGCCTGAAAGTGAGCCGTATACCACAATAAATCTACCCTCTGGATCGGCCTGGATTTTTGTTAGATTAAATGGGGTGCCCTGACGAATCAGAATGGCAACCCCTCTTCGTTTGCTACTAAACGATGAGAAGTAACTCGACGGATACGCTTGCTGAAATGTTTTAGGCGGCTCCTTAGATGTGAAGTGAGTCTCCTGGAGGAAAACCACATCGCCCCCCGACTTCTTTAGTTCCTGGAGGTCTAGGCGTCTCTTCTTATTGTTATGCAAGCCCTTAACATTTAGGGAAACAATTTTTAGCGCTTTTTGTTGAGACATTTTGTCTTAAGTTTTCGTTGGGCCAAGGGTGGGGTCCCCTCTGGTTTGGGGGGGGGGGGAGGCTTGAGAGGGAGTCTTAGTGACTGGGGTTGCCTGCTCTGTCGGGGAATCTGCGTGTGTGTTGTTGTTGAAGAAGAGCTTAGAGACAAGCAGCCGAAATGGGGGGGAGAGGGGGGGGAGGGAGGAAAGGTTGTGGGGGAAGAGGGGGAGGGTTGGGTGAAGAACCGCTGGGACAGTAACAGCGGGTAGGAGAAGAAGAGAAGAAGGTCGACCCTTATGGGGTCTTAAAGATTGAAAACCGGTCTAATCTAAGGACCGGCTGGAGTGGTATAAGACCCTTGGGGGCGGGTCCGGTAACGGCTTCCAGCAGAGGCGGGCTGGGCAGAGACCCATAACAGTCTTCGGTTACACCCGAGCATACTTTCTCTAGGGTGCCCGAGTTGAAGAAGCTTCTAGGGAACCTGCTGCCGACAGGGCAGGTCTGGGCTATGCTCCCATCGCCCCCTTTTCCTTCATGTGGGGAAGGCTGAGAGGGGATAGCATCTCTTGGTTGCCTGTGTATTGAAATGCGGGTGAGATTGGGGGGGGGGAGTGGGTTGGGGCAGGTGGGAATGGGGGAGTGAGTTGCGTGCAGGAGGATGGGTGCCTAAAGATAAAGGGGGACGAGAGGGGGGGGGGAGGGAGAGCCACAAGGGGGAAGGAGAGATAGAATGAGAAGGGGGGGAGGGGGGGGAGGGGAGGGGGGGGAAGAGAGAGGGGGGGTAGAGGTGAGATGGTGAAGGGGCAGTTCAAGAACATGTTCCCCTTTGTTATTCGTCTTAGCTAGCATAAAACACTCCAAGTACATAATACATTATACAATCCTTTACCACCAGGGTAGATAGTGCCAATCTTTTGGGATAGGCTACACACTCCTGATGTCTGGTGTGATATTGGTATGAGGCGTCATTTCCAGGGAGGTAGGGTCCTTGGGGGGGAGAGGAGGGGGTGAGATAGGGTGGGCAAAAGGGGTGGGGTTGATGGAGAGGGGGGGGGAGTGGGAGGGAGGGGGGAAAAGGGGGGGGGGAGTGGGAGAAGGGAGTACGGGTGGGGGAATAACGGGTATGGGGGGGGAGAGTGTGGGATTGGTGGTAGGGGTGGGGGGAAGGAAAGGGAAGTGGGGGGGGGAGGAGGGGGGGAGGTGGGGAGGAGGGGTGGGGGTGGGTGGGGAGGAGGTGGGTGGGGAGGAGGGGTGGGGTGTGTGGGGGGGAGGGGTGGGGGTGGGTGGGGAGGAGAGAGGGGGAGGGTGGGGGAGGGGGGTGAGGCGGGGGTGGAGAGGGGGGTGGAGGATGGGGGGGGGTGGAGGACGGGGGGGGGGAGAGAGGGGGGGTGGGTGGAAGGGGGGGGGGGATGGGTGGAGGAGGGGCGGGGTGGGTGGAGGGGGGGGGAAAGAGGGAGGAGAAGACATATCTCTGCATAAACAACAATTTGTCTCAGCCTGTAAATGAAGCAAGAGTGATAACATGTGATCCATACCGAGCGATAACAGTAGCGGTCGCAACAGCAACAACAAAGCCCTTTCATGGGGCACTGGATCAAAATCAAGGTGGGGAAACTTCTATAACGCTAATGTTAAGTATAAAGAGCAAGGGGGGGGAGGGGTCCTGGGAGCTTGAGGGTAGGGGTCAGTGGCTAAACCTGCTCATTCGTCTAGTGGGGGCTAACACAACTGTAGGGTAGTGAAGGGGAAACCCTGCTGAATTTAGGGGTGGTGGGGAGAGACTCAGAGGGGAATATATATGGGTTTCACAGTTTTACAGACCCTGTCCCTGGAGGCAAGACCACGGGAGGGCGCGTGTGGGGCTGTGTAGTCTTGTGCCGGCGGCTCTCCTCCAGGGAGGGTGTCTGTCGAGGATAAAAGAATGCCCAGGTAGGGCCCATTGGCCGAGGGGGGGGGGGGAAGCGCCAGACAGCCCCGAGCTGGGAGTATCATGTGGCGTCAGCTGGATGTCACTCGGGGGCCCCGGCGTTCCGGTCCAGGCACCGCCGCCAGGTCCAGGCGAGGCCTCCGTCGGCGCGGGTTGCGCATGATGCTGACGTCACCCCCGGCGCGTCCGTTGGCCTCGCGACGCTCCGCGGATGGGACTGGCTGCCGGGTTCCGGCGGGGTCTCCATCTGCGCCGGATGTGAGTCGCGCAGTCAGCTGACGTCGGCTGTAGCGCGCCGTCAGACCTCGTGGAGCTCCGCAGACGGGGACGTCTCTCTCGGGCGCCATTTTGTGGAGGGAGATGTGCAGCTCAGCCAGGGAAGCCACGAGGACCGGCATGCTCGCTTCGGACGCCATTTTGGGAGAGCCTTGGAGCAGGCGGTAGTGTTTACCCCGACGGACACCGGGGGCAGCTGTGGGGATCCGAAGTCGGCTGTGCGGCGTCTGCCCTCCGATTGCCCATGGTAGGATTTCTGGAACTGGGGATGAAGAGGGGCCCCCCCGCGGCTCCGGCCCGGAGGTCTTCTGCCTGGGCTAGTGAGATCGCGTCCGACGCCATTTTGGAGGAGTTTCGGGGCTGACGATGGCGTGGGCCCGGGCGGGAGATTGATTTGCTGGTGAGTCTTTTCTTATCTGTCCCGGGATTGCCTTTGCTCGGCTATCCGCTCCGATGCTCTCACAGGCTGATCCTCTTTGTCCTGGTCCCGGTTACCAGCTGGGTGGGCAGGTTGGAGGGAGTCCACGGGAAGGCCCAGGGCTTTTGCTAAGTGCACCATATCTTCAGAGTGCCGGATGGTGAGAAATTTGCCCTTGTGGGGAATAATCAATTTAAAAGGAAACCCCCATCTGTAGTTTATTTCTTTCTCACGAAGGAGTAATGTTAGGGGACGTAGTGCTTTGCGTCGGTCCACTGTGAGCTTGGAAAGGTCGTTATAGACCTGAAGCGGGTCGCTTCGGAACGCGATCGTGTCTCTCCCCCTGCTAGCTCCTAATAGTTTATCTTTGGTGGAGTAACTGTGGAGTCGCACGATCACGTTCCGCCGGCGGTTGGGGTCCTCGGAGCGCGGGCCCAGGGCTCTGTGCGCCCTGTCCATTTCCAAATCCCGGGAGTCAAGGTCTGGGCATAGGGAGAGGAAGAAGTCCTTCAGGTATGCTCGCAGATGTGTGGGTAGCACTGCCTCAGGGATGCCGCGGATCCGCAGGTTCTGGCGGCGATCCCTGTTTTCCTGGTCCTCCAATCCGTCTCTTAGTGTATTTATTTCTTGGCCCAGGCGTATGATCTCATCATCGGCCTCTGACTGGTGGTGTAAAGCCTCGTCCAGCCTGGTCTCCAGTGTGGTAGTGCGTTCCTGCAGTCCCTGGATATCCTGCCTAATTTCTGCCACTGCGTCTTTTATATTGGCCTGTAATGACCGTTGGAGCTTGGTAAGGAGTTCCTCCAGGTATGTCTTTGTGATCCCCCCGTCCGGGGAAGAGGGGGTCTCGGTAGGGCTCGCTGAGTCTGAGAGGCCTTGTTTGCCTCGTGGGCCTGAAGCCTGGGGGCCATCTTGCCTTCTATTCCCTGTCTCACCAGGCTGTTTTGCAGGAGAGAAGAACTTCCCCACTCCCTGAGTCGGGGGACTTTTCCCCTTATTAGCCATCCCTCTGGTTTTAGAGGGTCGTCAGGGGCTTTTTTCGGGGTTTTTGCCCGGGGTAAAAGGGTTTAAATCAGCAGTTATTCAGGAGGGTCTCTGGAGCTCAGCTTTTACCCGTAGATCAGATTATTGGTATTAATAACGTGATTAATCTTTCAGGTGTGGATCTTACCTTCGAACAATTATCACTGTTGAATAAGGGTCTGGGGTTTGCTCCGGTCCAGGACTTCCAGCTGTTTCAAACTGTCATTGATCTCCAAAGATTTACACGGAAATTAACTTTAAAAAAATTATTTTCTACCAGGAGTTCATTTGAGGTCACTGATTCCTCAGGACTTGGAAGTCAGGTACCTGTGTGTACAGATGATGATGGGTCTAATGAGATGGGTAATATGTCTAACCTTAATTTTCAGGAAACATGTGCGCTGTCTGACATGGAAGGATTGTTGGAACAACAAGGGGAAAATGTGAATAATTTTTCTCAGGCCTTCTTTGGTAATCATAACTCAGGCCTAAAAAGGAAATCAATATTCTGCCCTAATTATAATCGGGGACCCTTTATTACCACTTTCGAGGGTCTAGTGGAAAGGGACTTGAGGCTATTAGCCCAAGGTTTCTCACAATCCTCCATTCAGGCAAAAAACTTAACATATATTGAATATCAACAATTAGAACAACTTAAGTCTAGAAAAGACATCATGTTTCGTAATGCAGACAAGGGCGGGGCTTTGGTGGTTCTGTCTACTGTACAATATAGACAGGAGGCTCTGAGGCAGTTGAATGATGTTACTCATTACAAACCCCTTAGAGGGGATCCTACTGTCAATTTTTCTACACAACTTGATGAACTGATTAATTTTGGCAAAATTCTATGTGTTATTGATAAAAAGGAAGTAGATTATTTGAGCTGTCCACATCCCGTGATTCCGGTATTCCACCATCTTCCAAAGATCCACAAGTCATTGGTCGACCCTCCGGGCCGCCCTATAGTGGCTAGTATTGGATCTTTGGGAGATGGGTTATCGCGGTATGTGGACAGCTACCTCAAACCATTGGTATTCAAATTACCATCATTCATAAAGGATTCAGCAGATGTCATGATCGATCTGGGGACGTGGTCTGGAAATCACATTATAGATGGGTCACATTAGACGTGGTTTCTTTATATTCTATTATACAGCACCAACATGGGTTATCAGCGGTTAATCACTTTCTTAACACTTCACAATTATCTACTTCACTTTGCACTTTTCTTCTAGAATCTATCACTTTTTTACTCACTCACAATAATTTTTTATTTGATTCACGATTTTATTTACAATTATTAGGCACTGCAATGGGCACGAGTTTTGCACCATCATGCGCAAATTTATTTATGAGCTTTTGGGAGTCACAGTTTATTTATCACAGTAATAACACTTTCCGTTCTAATATTATATTCTTTAAACGGTACATCGACGATCTCATAATGATATGGGACGGAGATGAATCGTCATTGAATTCCTTTGTTAATACACTGAATAATAATGACTTAAACATTAGATTTACTTATGAACAAAATATTAATTGTGTTAGTTTCCTAGATCTCCTCCTCTACATCGATCATGACATGACGATCCAATCGGAAATATTCCGTAAACCAAATTCCAGGAACACTCTACTCTCTGCCAAGAGCTGTCACCCACGGTCACTGGTTAAAAGTATTCCCAAAGCGCAATTTGTAAGATTGCGCAGATTGTGCACAAATGATGAGAGCTTTATTGTACAGTCAAGAGAACTAACAAATAGATTTCTGGTAAGAGGATATACTCAGAAAGATATCCAAGAAGCGTTTGAGTCAGCTGAGTCTATGGATAGATCAGTACTCTCTATGAAGCAAAAGAGACAAAAAAGTAACCTACCTTTAGTATATGGTGAGAAATGTCCGTTGTTTATTACCACATATAGTCGCCAAGCTCGGAATATACGTGACATAATCATGAAACATTGGGCTACACTGGCCTTAGATAAGGATTTAACACAATTTGTAAAAAATGGCCCTAAATTCACATATCGGAAAGCGCAGACATTAGCGTCACATCTATCACCAAGTTTATTTCAAACAACATCAGAATATACCAATATAAGGGGGATACCCAAAGGTTTTTATTCATGTGGAAATTGTTCAATGTGTAGGTATGTATGCAAAACTAAGATCATAAACTATGATGATAACAAAAAGAGCCATGTTATAAAAACATTTTTGAATTGCAATACCACCTTTACAATTTATTTGTTGCAGTGCGGGTGCTCTATGCGGTATGTTGGCCGCACAAAAAGAACTTTAAAAACACGCATTGCGGAACATGTCCGCCTAATAAAAAGGAATGATGTTACACACCCAGTACCCCGACACTTCTCAAGGTGTAGTAGGGGTGGTATTGAGAACTTCTCATTTATGGCCCTTGAACATGTTTCCCCACATATACGGGGAGGAGATAGGGAGGGCATGCTTAATCGGCGTGAAATGTACTGGATATACACCTTGCGCACTCTTCACCCACTTGGCATCAACCAGGAGTGGGAACTCAAACACTTCCTGGCTGGCTGAGTGGTTGGGGGGTGTGCGGGGTGTATTATGCCATTATAGTTACAACTATGAAATATTGCTGTGCTTATACAAGTTTCTGCAATAAAAGCCTTGCTTGACTTTTCTGTATACACTATGTCTGCTACATCGCACTTTCATCTGTATTGTATTGGGGATATGGTATGCTTTGTATATGTGGATATGGTATGCTTTGTACATATGGATATATGCTATTGATTAAATGTCTATCAGGGGACGGTTGGTCCACATCATCGTTTTTGAATAAGTTATATTATGCATTTGCATTGTTCCATTGATTATTTACTATGTGAGCATTACTGTGTCTTTGTTTTTAATCCCAAGTTTTTATTGGTATTAGTGGTTTATGTATGTCTATTATGTTTAATATATGTGGGGTATATGTACCTGGTCCCTTTAATAGGATGACGTCCAATTTTGACTTTGTTTAAGAAAATGGGAGGCCCTTGCCTATTAGGGAGGTGCCTGTTGTATGCATCATTTCCTATATAAGATCCGGTACTGTGTGGGGATCTTCACTCTTTGAAAAAGTCTTTCTATAGACGAAACGCGTCAGAGTGGTGCTATGTATGCTCACTGTGGAGTTTAAATAAAGTTTTTTATATTTTTTCAAGCGTTGGTTGTGTGGAGTGCTGTGACCACGGTTACCAATTCCTCCCCTTCACACGTCATTTCCGGATAGGAGCACGCCGATACCACGAGGAGCAGAGATGGCCACCGGAGCGTTCTAAAAGCAGCATTGCAGAACGGGTGTCGTGAGTACTTTATACATATATGCAGACATGTTTTTCAGGCAGATGTGAGGCTAATTGGCACCGCATTGTGATTTACCTTGGGGTTTTTTCTTTGAAGAGGCTCTGCTGTATCTCTATGGATTGACCAGCCCACTGCCTGTACTATCACTGCTTTTCCTCACTAATTACTGCATGGCTTATTTATTAGTGGTGTCAGCTCCAAGTTCTATGGGATGATTGCAGATTCAACAGTATCTGTGGTTTAGGAGACTCGGTACTCAACGGGTTAATACCCAAGTGCTCCCGTATGTATCAGGGTGGATCAACGCCTTCAGGAAAGGAGGTTTGAACGCCATCACTCACGTTCTTTCACGCCAGTTGCCCCTATCTCCAATCTGTCTCCTTCCATTCCCCCAGCTCTTGAGGCTCCAGAACCTATGCAGTTAGGAAGTCAGTAAATCAGGGAGTGGGGAAGAGGGGAAGGGGGAAAGGAAAGGGTGGCTCCCGCATCAGCACAATCATACATAAAGTAATGTTGAATAAAGTACAACCAAAATCAGGTGCAAAAGAGGATAGAGACTGTAGTAACAACAAAAACATATAAAAGTTCCTCCTTGAATGCACTCAGAAAGGTAAATAAAGATGATATGGTAAATATAATTAAAAACCTTTTAATCACATAAGTAGTAAAACATGTTTGTATAGAGGGGGATGGTAGAAAGTCCAAGGCCAATCCCTACTAACAGACCAAGAGAATCTTCCAAAATATACACACGGAAGATAGTGTAAATGACAGTACATCACCTAGATGTGGATACTTAGACTGCAGGAGTCACCTTGTACATCCTCAGACTTGGGAACCTGTCCTGTCCACAGTGTTCCTATTTACAAAAAAACGTCAACCTCAAGAATTGAGGCTGATGGTACAGAATCTGAGGGGGTGATAAAGGAGCAGTCAATACGGTGATGAAGTATACCTATAGAATGTCAGTGAACCATATGAAGGTATAATGTATATCAACTCCAGAGCAGGATGAAATCAACATAACATGAGGAATAAATAACATACAGTGAGAACAAAAAACCACACACAAAACCACACACAAAAACACACTAGCTACGTGGCTTAGTGGTATAAAACTCTGCAAAAAGGGCATGCACAAAGTGTGCTCTGCTGATGCCCAGAGGCACGGTTCTATGACCGTATCCAGTTATAGCCTCATATGCTCAATAAGACAATCAGCGCAGAGATGCGTATATGGAGTCTCCTAGATAGAACCCACTGACTCTAATGGCAGAAAATCCCCCTTAGGTCACAATAAAGCATGCAGTGCAAGAAGTGTAATCCGTACTTTATGAAACACAGTTGTAATGTCGCCATGTATATAAACCCCCAAATCAGGTATACAGCGGGGCCCTTAATTAGGTAATGGCTATAAAACATATAGGTGATGTACTGTCATTTACACTATCTTCCGTATGTATATTTTGGAAGATTCTCTTGGTCTGTTAGTAGGGATTGGCCTTGGACTTTCTACCATCCCCCTCTATACAAACATGTTTTACTACTTATGTGATTAAAAGGTTTTTAATTATATTTACCATATCATCTTTATTTACCTTTCTGAGTGCATTCAAGGAGGAACTTTTATATGTTTTTGTTGCAGTTAGGAAGTCACCAGCTCTCCTCTTCAGAGAAACAACGTCGGAGGACTGGAGGATTATGTCTCTACTGTGGACTGTCAGTGTCATGGGAGAGCAAGACTTATGCACAAATTAATAGCAGGATTCTGCACTGAGCACACAAGTTGAGTAAAATAAATTGTAATTTATTTATTTTCAGACAAACACACAAATCTTTACAATATACACTTAATAAAACACTTACTGGGATGGGGGAACTAAATCAATTGTCCTTGGAACGAAACAAAGTCTCTGGGCACCCTTGAACTCATGCAAGTGGGTGCGCAAAAGGATCCGTGTAGCAATTCCTGGCTAGGAAGAAGAAGGGGATGACCCTTGGTTACGATATTATTAACCCCTCACACTCCGGAACCGCTGATGCTGGAACTCCGTTCAATCGTTGTTAAATCAGGTGAATTGCTAGGGCCTGGTCAGCAGGCATTTTTTTTAGGGTTGAGGGTCCTATACTGTACATGTATAACCAATTCCTCCCGTGGGAACATTTCTCCCACCTTTCCCCGACTTGCCAGTAGTTTGCAGAAAATCCCTCAGTTCATTCATCCTTAACATACTTGCATGTCAAAGGATTTATTCCCGGGCTGACAGAAAAAACCTCCTGTCTTTGCATTTAAAACCAACAGAATAATACAGTTTATTAATAAAGTATGTTCTGCTTGTGCTACTACTATAAACTTTATATGTGTGTGAATGGTTTCTTTATTCCTAGCTGCACTCCAAAAATTAGAGTGCTAGCTCACTCCTAACACGAGTTAGGTTACTTAATTGAATGGGCTATGATGTGGTTTGCGGTTTAACCCACTTCTCATGTCAATTTTCTTTCCCCCTTTCAAGTTAAGAAGCTAACAAGGTAACTGATACATTTTACAGGAAACCACTTCAGCTAGACCGCAAACCCCTTGATCAATTAACCTTGCGGTTACGAGGTTGAGGGCTTAGAAAGTGATATCTATGTTTCAAAGCGGCCACCCATACATAGCCACGCTTCTTCAATCAGCGCTTGGTTTAGCACTCGTAGCTCCCTCTTGTGTCGAAAAACCAATTGGCACAGTTCACATATACTCCTATTACTGCAGCTAGGGATGGAGCTGCAAAATGGGACAATAAAGATGGTGTAGGGAAAAACATATCAGTGTGGTGCACATACAGTTAAGAAAAAATAGAGTGATCCTGCACACCTCAAAATAGAAAAAACATACAATTACCGGTGCTCCAATGTTTGCACGAAAGCCTGCAGTCAGTCCTAGACAGATGAACAAAGGAACAAAGGGCACTGCGGATTTAAGCAAATTAAACTCATTTATTAAGCCAACACGACGTTTCGACCTTAGTGGTCTTTCTCAAGTGACAATGGCATGGCACATACAGTTAACCCTTTCAGTCCCAATGTGATTTAGGGTTAATCAGCTGGGTATAATGCCTTTATTAGTGGCCTGATTAACCCCCTATCGCCACAGTCGGGTCACCTGGTGCTTCACTTTCCCACAAAGCTGGGAAATGCCAACACCCAATGAGGTATGAGGGGGTCTCATTTTGTACCATTTCTTCTTCCCCTCCTATTAAGAGAGGTCTATCTACCAGGGTCATGCAGTCTATCTTCCTTGAGGGTCCTGGCTTTCTAACTCCTGCCTCTGCCTTCATCGGTCTGGGAGAAATTTTGTGGACCAAGATTTCGCTATCAAAGATAAGATTCCTCTGGTCAAGAAGTCGGTACCGGTGGGTCTAGAAGCTATCAATGGACATCCTCTCCAGCCAGCCTTCAATTCATTAGAAACTCCTACTCTTACTCTCTCCACTGTAGGCGGTCACAAGAAAGAGATTTCACTGGATGTTATCCACTCACCCTCTGTACAGGTAATTCTGGGCCTCCCTTAGCTCCAACAACACAACCCGCTTATAGACTGGACAGACAAGAAACCTATACAATGGGTTGTTGCCTCTGAAGTTACTCCTGTACAATTTATCGGTAGTGTAGAGACCAGGACTCCTGCCAAACCTACGCTTCTTGAAGTATATGCAGATTTCATAGATGTCTTTTATAAAGTCTGTTCCAAGATCCTTCCCCCTAACCGTCCTTATGATTGTCCCATCGATCTTCTACCCAGTGCCATCCTTCCTAAAGGTAGATCTTATCCTTTGTCTCTTCCCGAAACTAAGGATATGTCCGAGTATATTCAGGAGAACTAAAAGAGAGGGTTCGTTAGGGCTTCATCCTCTCCAGCTCGGGCTGGGTTCTTTTTTGTTAAGAAGAAAAATGGTTCACTCCGCCCATGCATAGACTATAGGGGTCTGAACAAAATAACCTTGAAGAATCGTTATCCCTTGCTGCTCATTTCACAATTGTTTGATCATCTACAAGGTTCTTCGATCTCCGTGGGGCCTACAATGTCATACGCATACGACAAGGGGACGAATGGAAGACGGCCTTCAATACGTGAGACGGCCATTACGAATATTTGGTCATGCCTTTTGGGCTCTGTAATGCCCCAGCTGTCTTTCAAGAATTCGTGAATTATATTTTTCGGGATATCCTCAACATTTTTGTAATTGTCTACCTCGATGATATTCTTATTTTTTCTAAATCTCTATCTGAAAAGATCCAGCACACCAAACTAGTTCTCTCCCGTCTACACGAGAATCATCTCTATGCCAAGATGGAGAAATGTATTTTCCACCAAACTCCACTTCTTTCTTGGACTACATTTTATCTGACAAGGGCTTCTCCATGGATCCGGATAAACTCAAAGCAGTGGTAGATTGGCCCCAACCCACTTCTCTCAAGGTGATTCAGCGGTTCCTTGGCTTCGCCAATTATTATCGTAAATGTATCCGTAATTTTTCAGCTACTGTGGCTCCCATCACCGCCCTGATGAAGAAAGATGTGGACACTTCTTCCTGGTCTCCTGAAGCATGCCAGGCCTTTGAAACTCTTTAAAAAGCATTCGTCTCTGCTCCCATTTTACGTCATCCAGACCATAAACTTCCTTTCACTTTGGAAGTAGATGCCTCGGATTTTGGAGCAGGAGCCGTACTCTCACAGAGACCGTCTCCCCAGGATAAGCTACACCCCTGTGGGTTTTTCTCAAAAAAAATTCCCGCGGAGCAGAACTACGATGTGGGCAACAAAGAACTCTTGTCCATCAAGCTTGCTCTGCAAGAGTGGAGACACCTCCTGGAGGGCACTGAAAATCTGATTTTGATCTTCACAGACCATAAAAATCTCTTATACATCAAGGGTGTCCGTCGCCTTGGTTCCCGCCAGGCTCGCTGGGCATTATTCTTTTCCAGATTCAACTATATCATCTCCTACATTCCTGGTACCAAGAATCAAAAGGCCGACGCCTTATCCCGTCAACTCTTCAGTGAAGACAAATCTGAAGACATTCCTGAGACCATCTTACCCGCCAAATATGTAATCTCGGCTAACTCTTTCGATGTACTACACAAGATCCTGGAGACTCAGACGCTCATTCCCGAGGTTATGGAGGTGCCGGAGGGCTGTTTGTATGCTGCACCTCAATTTCAGCAGAAAATCCTTGAGTAGGGTCACTCCTCTAAGTCTGCCGTTCAACCTGGTACAAAAACAACTTCTGGTCTGATCAGATGCACCTTTTGGTGGCCTAATATGTTTAAGCATATTAAAGAATTCATCAACTCATGTTCCATCTGTGCTCGAAATAAGTCCGCCCGCAATAAGCCGTCTGGTCTGCTTCACCCCTCACCCGTACTGGACAACCGTGGACCCACCTCTCAATGGACTTTATTGTCGAGCTTCCTGTCTCTAGTGGGATGAATATTATTCTTGTTATTGTTGATAGGTTTTCCAAACAGGTCCATTTCATTCCCCTCAAGGGTCTTCCTAATTTTGCACCTTAGCAGACATTTATATCAAAGAAATATTTAGTATTCACGGAGTTCCACTCTCTATTGTGTCCGTCCAGGGGTCACAGTTCGTCTCGAAATTTTGGCGTGCCTTCCCTCAAAGTTTAGATATCACTCTTCTTTTTCCCTCTGGGTATCATCCCCAAACCAACAGACAAACCAAAAGAACAAACCAGTCATAAGAGCAATATCTGCGATGCTTTATATCTGACGCACAGGATAAATGGGTGGAGCTGCTCCCATGGGCCGAATTCGCCCATAACTCTCTCAGAAATGAGTCCATCCAAGAATCGCCTTTTTTTTTTTTTTTTACAATTTCCGGGTTCCATCCTGCTTGTCTCCCTATTTCTTCCAATCTTTCTGGAGTCCCAGCAGCAGATTCCAGAGTAAACTCACCCCAAAACTCTTGGAAAAAGATCCCAAAAACTCTACATGAAGCAGTAGTCAGACAAAGACACAGACGAATCGCCATCACCGTAAGGCACCCAAGTTTAGGCCAGGAGACAAAGTGTGGCTTTCATCCAAGAACATAAGATTTAAGACACCTACACTGAAACTGTCTCCAAGATTCCTGGGTCCATTTACCATTCTCGAACAGGTCAATCCCGTGGTTTACCGCCTGCAACTACCTCATTCTATGAGAATAGCGGCAGTCTTCCACGTCTCATTATTAAAACCAGTTTTTCAAAGTTCTCAGTTTCCTGACTTCTCACCGAAGCCTCCACCTGTCATCGTACTGGATCAAGAAGAATTCGAAATTCAATCCATAATCGATTTCAGATACTCCGGAGGAGTTGTCCAATTTCTCATACACTGGAAAGACTTTGGACCGGAGGAACGCTCATGGATACCTCTTCATCAAATTCACGCTCCCGGCTTGTTGAGGCAGTTCCACGCCAGGTTCCTGCACAAGCCTTATGGGAATCGTCTTGAGTCTGATCCTCAAGGGGGGGGGTACTGTAAGGAATCGGGGAACATGTCCTTTGCGATGTGTTCCCTCCTTACCTGTCTCAGCACGGACCTCCGCTCTGGCACCAGGGCGTGCGCACCCTCCCCCCCCCCGCTCTGTTTACAGAGCACGCCCACACTCGCAGTTCTTCTAATGTGGCCACGGAGCTTAGCTCTGCCCCCTCGGATGCACCACACTTCTAACACGTGCAGCGCGCTCACGTAATGCCATGCACCACTCCTCAGCTGGGTGGCAAGATCTCATAATGCCCACTTGTCTCCTTCAGTCTATCCTAGACTCCGCGCCTCAGCTCCGCCTTCTTGACTATTGGTTCCTGTTCCTGTTATATACCCTGCTCTCACTTCTAATCTTTGCTGAGCATAACTAGTTGTAGCCTTGTGCTCCTGCGTCTGTTGTGCGTTGCTCCTGTCTCAGTCTCTCTTGCAGTTTTTGGATTCTACGTGTTCCGACCCAGCTTGACTACGGAACCCCCTCTGGACTTCGACCCCGGCTTACCCTCGACTATGTGTACCTGTCCAACCCAGACCATGGCTATATGGACTTCTACAATTCTGACATCTCCAACCCCAGACCATGGCTTAATAGACTTTTACTATTCTGACCTCTCCATCCCAAGACCTTGGCAAGTATTTGGACTAACCAGCTCTCTCCAACCCAGACCCAGCTACATTGACATTCCACCTGCCAGGCACACTTCCGCTGCTGTGGGTGCGTGGTTCTATTCTTCCCCACCTCAGTACCGGGGTCCTATCTCGCTCATGGGTAGCGCAAGTGTTTCAGGCACCTGCAAGGCATGCACTTATATCAATTCCTCTAAAAAAAATAGAATTGGGACAATTCTAAATCTTTCCAAATTAGGAAGTTTACAAACTGGAAGTCAGCAGGAATAATCTATCTAGCAACATGTAAATGTGGGGTTAAATATTTTGGATAACCATCTAGACAGTTCAGAAGGAAGTTCCTCAAACATGTCAGTACCATCAAGAACCATCATGATACCCCCATTGCTAGACACATACAATCAGTACACAGAGGTAACTCATCATGCCTAACTTTCCAGTGACTTGATCAAATATCCCTTGGAATAAGGAAAGGGGATTTAGCTAATGCTTTATTGAAATCTGAAGCCAAGTGGATATATCTATTGGGAACCCTGACACCACGGGTCCTTAATGAAGGTTTTGCTTATACAGCATTTCTATAGTTCTATGGATCTCATTATAGGAACCCTTTAATATCCATTACCATTGATAAATCATTGCTTATACTAAAGATTTCTGTACAGGCATACCCCGCATTAACGTACGCAATGGGACCGGAGCATGTATGTATAGCGAAAATTTACTTAAAGTGAAGCACTACCTTTTACCACTTATCGATGCATGTACTGTACTGCAATCATTATATACAGTACGTGCATAACTGATGTAAATAACGCATTTGTAACAGGCTCTATAGTCTCCCCGCGTGCGCACAGCTTCAGTACAGGTAGGGAGCCGGTATTGCTGTTCAGGACGTTATGACAGGCGCATGCGTGAGCTGCCGTTTGCCTATTGGGCGATATGTACTTACTCGCGAGTGCACTTAATGTGAGTGTACTTAAAGCGGGGTATGCCTGTATATAACACACTTACCAAATCTTTGGTATCTTTTCTGTTGATTCGTAGCTTTGCAAGATTCAATCTGAAAAAAACAAGAATGTTACTAGTTTTAATTTTGAACGATATGACAAGTTGCATTTTGCGGTAAATAGGCTGTCTGCAGTATTACTGTTAGGCTGTGTTTATAGTGGAGAGTGACAGTGCTCTCCAGCGCTGATGCTCACCTCTAAGCAGCTGCTTTTCATGTTCTTGCTCATCAGACAGAGCGTGTGCTCTAGTAGGCGGGGCTTGTGGGCGGAGGCGGGGCGGGAGGCATACCTGACAGATGTCATTGTGCAGTGACATCTCCACAGGGTGAGATGTCACAGTGCAGCGACCACGAGGAACCGGCGAGGCACAAAGAAAGTGAGGCAAAGAGGCAAAGAGCCAGGCAGCTAGCCTAGTTGTGGCATTAATATTCATTGTGTATATATATATATATATATATAAAATGCCATTGTCAAGAAAGACCAAGAAGCAGCTATGCTCATCTTTATCACAAACATATTGTGTCCTGTTTTTATGTGTGTGTGTGAGTGTGTGTGGCGTACTGACGATTGAGTGCAATTCAGTCACTCTGCTTGTTTGTGTGTGTTGGTGTCAGTGTCAGCCATGTGGCCACATCCTATGTCCCTGAAGTTTCTATATAAAAAGAACATATACATTGAACAACAAAACAGTACAATGTTCTTAAACAGAATATAAATTTTATTTTAAAGTGCAACGCAAAACTGTATAAAAAATAAACAGTACAAACAACCCCCCCCCCTCCTTTTCCCCCGATGGGTCCGTTTGCCCCCCACCCCACAGCAGCCCATTTGTCCCCCTAACCCCCAGCAGCAGCAGCAGCCCGTTTGCCCCCCCACCCCACAGCAGTCCATTTGTCCCCCCACCCCACAGCAGAAGCAGCCCATTTGCCCACCCCACAGCAACAGCCTGTTTGCCCCCCCACCGCACAGCAGTCCATTTGCCCCCCCCCCCCCACCACCTACCCCACAGCAGCAGCAGTCCGTTTTCCCCACCCCCCAGCAGCAGCCCGTTTGCCCCCCCACCCCACAGCAGTCCATTTGCCCACCCCAACCCACAGCAGTCCATTTGCCCCCATACTCCACAGCAGCAGCAGCAGCCCGTTTGCCCTCCCACCCCCCAGCAGCAGCAGCAGCAGCCCGTTTGCCCCCCCCCCCACCCCACAGCAGTCCATTGCCCCCCCGCCTACCCCACAGCAGCAGCAGCCCGTTTGTAAAAAAATAGTCCATAGTATAAAATCACACACATATACAGTATACAAAGATCTTTATATATATGTGTGTGTGTTTTTATACTATGGACTATTTTTAAATAGGGATGTACAGTATATATATTTTTACATTTTTATATTTACACATTTTTTTTATATGTAATGTATAAGATTTTTTTATGTCAATTGAACTTATAATAGCACATATATTTTCTTATGAAGTACTGTAGTATGTATATTAATTTAGGGTCTTTTATGATTTTTTTTAATGTTATTTCTGATTTTTATATGAACTGATTGTCTTCTTGTATTCACTTAGATTCCTCGGTTCCAACCTGGATATTTATATATTGATTATGAATTCTTATTGTTGATTTTTATTATATAATTCCTGTATGTATTTTCTATTGTATTTATGTACATTATGTCAACCTTCAGTATTTTAGCTGTTTGTTAGTATCAGGTGTTCTAATCATTATGTATTGTATTGATTGACTGACTGCTATTTGTATGGGTATTTTCTTGTCCTATTGGACATGGTATGTGTTATGACGTCGCTCCTCTCTGCCCCTTTTGGGAACTATTTAATGTTGTGAGACTGTGCGTATCCATACACCCCTGAAGAAGTCCGGATACCCGGATGAAACGCGTAGGGTTCTCTGAATCTGCGCTGTGATTCGTGAGCACTGTGGAACTACTGCCACTCCTTGCTAACAGCCGTCTCAGCGCTGAAAGGCTCTCGCGCTGCCACTGACGCTGATCACGAAGCCTGTCACTTCCCCTACCATTGGAGGACAACTGGAAAAAGATCTGTGACGTCAGATGCTGCCCGGGTGCGGAAGTGAGAGACTCTATCCAGAAGAGTCAAGTGAGGCTGTGCTTGTGGCGTCGTTCCTGAACCTTGAGTGGTTACACTGCTATTTTTTATCGTGGAGCATGTGAGTGGACTGGAGCTCACTGCTCTTGTTGTGTTTGTTTATTAAACTGTGTTACACTATTATTTTTCTCTTTGCTTTTGCCATATGCTGTCTACTGTGGTCAGATTCCTGTGAACTACATTTCCACCTATGAGAGGAGTTCTTGCACTCCGTGTTCTCCTCCTGTTGCCACTTTGAGGGATTGAGAAATTCCTCACACAAGCAGCATCACCTCTTGGTGATATTAATTTCTTCATTTATTTATTGTTCATTGTTTTATATATTTTTGGTTTGCGCTCACTTTTCCTGTACCTTATCCATGGCTAGCACTCAAGATCGCTATAAGATACCTATCTCATTCCGTTAGGGCTGCTAAACCCCATTGACAATGGTAGAAGATTTAAACAGCCACAAACCATTATAGCAATTTGCTGGAATGAGAAGTAGCCATCTCACTACATGAGGTAATCATCACTATCACCATTAACAGACACTGTAAGGTTAAAAACTGTATCTGCCAGCTCTGTTCTTTTCAGGGACTGAACAGGTTAAAATAAATATGTGTCAAGCTTTGTTCTCTCAGAGACCAAATGGTAAAAGTATTCTAGCTGTGGACCAGATGTCCCAGGATATCTATTACATAAGAAACAAGATCACTAGTCTTGTTTCTGACCCCATTAGTAGTTATTGACCTTTGATCCCTATTTCTACTAATGTAGGCCAGATGGTATATGTCATTTTAGATGTATGATCTATACATTGGAATTTGAATTTGTAACAGATGTATGAAATTGACACACGATGTATTGTCCTTGCCTTTTGTATAAATATTCCTCTCTTGGCATATTAAAACCAGAGGTGATGACTCGGCTACCTTGTGTGCATTGAGTCTTTGCTTCTCCGAGCTCGACTATCATATCTGAGACCAGAAGCATATAGCAGCTGCGTGATGAATCTCCCCGGGTCGAGTAGAAGAAGTTGCCTGCTCTAAGGTCTGGTCAGGTAGACTGGACCTAACAAATGGTGTCAGAAAAAAGTGGGATTTGCACAGAAAAAAGGTGAGAAAAACATATTTTATTGTTTCTCACCGTTTCTCTGCGAATCTAAAGAACCTAAATTTTATAGGGCAGAAGAATCGAGAGTTTGAGTCTCCGATTTATATAACAAAGGGTTGGAGTCCCAATTGTTTAATTGAGAATCGAGAGTTTGAGTCTCCGATTTATATAACAAAGGGTTGGAGTCCCATTTGTTTAATTGAAACGGGCTGTACTGATATGGTGTCTCAGATATGATGGTAATTTAGGATAAGCTAATAATTGTTTAGGTTAAGATATTAAGAATGATAAGACTAACCTTATTGTATGCTTGTTAAGATAAAATTCCTTTATAAATTGTTTATGGGATTATAGGTATACTGTATGAAGAAATGTACTGTAGGATGAGTTAAAATAACCCTTATGGATGAATGCAGTGTGGCATAGGTGTCTCAATTAACTCTCAAGCACAGCAACAAGCTGGGAAGAGAAAAGGTTTTTTTTTTTGTGTCTGTCTCCCTCTCACGTTGCCTGCATGTATAAGCCGCTCTAGCCCCCACCTTTTTTCCCCCCAGTGATTTGTTACACAGGAAAGGAACAGGAATGTTGAAGACAGAGAAGAAAAAAAAGAGAGAGACAAGAATTAGAAAGTTGAAATAATAAGAATTTTGTTTTATAGGACAAGTTACAGAGATGGTTTTCTTTTTGTTGAAATGTTGTTAGCAAGTCAGCAGAGCTCTTAGGAGAGAGAAAGACAGAAACATATAATTTCTCCAATTTAATTTTAAGACATGCAAACCCAAATTATTTGTGCCACATTAACCAAGTATGAGTGTATATTAAGTTGAATTAATAATATTTTCCCGTCTGAATTGAAAAGTGGAAAACAAGAGTATAACAGGTATAGGTTTCTTTTTCCATTAGAATGTTTTTATTACATTTTCAGGCATGAATATGATAAAAAGGTTGATTGTATGTAATCCCTGTGTGTGTGCTTGTAAGAATCTGAGTGAATTCTATCCATATGAAAGTGTTATTTGCATTGAATAATAAGAAAAACGGTTTATTGTATGTATACAAAATTACTATTCAGGGCAAGTGCTTCTAAAATAAGAATATAATTAATTGCTCATGTTGAAATTTAATTTTTAAAAGGAGTACACCCCCATTATAATATAAACTAATTAATACTGGAAAGGGGAAAATTTTGGGTATCTGTGGAGAAAAAAAGAATAAAGAAAGGATTAATTATTTTTGTATACAGTTCTGTCACTGGAATAATAAGGATGTTTATCGTACTGGCCAGGCGATTTATTTCCTTAAACAGAATTACAATTCTTTTTCTCTAAATCTCCACAGATAAAATCAGGTGAATATGTTATATAGAAATAACAGGCGAAATATATTCTAGACACAAAGCTAACTAGAAGCTCAGCATTTTAAAATTAGTTAAAAAAGTTAATTATGATATAAAAAAAAAAGGATATCTTTATAAATTTAGTCTGCAGGATCAAATTGTTTTGTTTTCCTATTTATTAGAATAGGTGAGAAAATATGTGTCTGTTATTTTTGTAAAAACTGGTTGAATGTGTGAATGAAGCGTAAAATTCTGTTTGTTTTGTGTCTGCACTCTGTGCTGTTTTTGTGTATAACCAGTAACTAAAACTGTCTAAAGTATATATTAAGTCTATAATATTCTGTTAAACAAAGATCCAGTTTTAATTTTTGAATACCAGTAACATTATCGGGCTCTGTGACGAGCTGCATATTTCAAGCTGTCCTAAATTGTATTGCAGTAACCAGTAATTAACCTTTTTTTTGTTACAAGGTTTTGGCAGGAAGCCCAGAAGTTATTTGAGCTTGTTATATGGCTTGAAATGGAAACAGTTGTAAATTGATTAATATAGAGTTCAAATGAACAAAGGACAGTAACCTAGAATGAGCACTCTAAACACCTGGTGGGTGGGTAATAAAGTGGTTAAAACTTAAATCTTTAATATCCGTGTAAAATGATGGGAATTAAAACAGATATTAAATGCTCAGAACCTATAGTATGAGCACAATGTAATGTTCTGGATCACTGATTAACTGCATAGAATCACTAAACTAGTGTCTTGCAGTGCGAACAGTGAAGTGGATAAAGTAACCACTAGTCCAATGTAATCAGCACAAAAAAAAAAAAAAAACTCTAGTGCTGAGGTTCTTATAAGTGTGCAGACCCTGAAATAGCAGTAAAAAAAAAAAAAAAAAGACATGGAAAAGGGACCCTAGCCAGGTCTGCCAGTATACTAGAGGGTTCTATGTGGAATTATTTTTCTGCAAAGTTGATCAAATATTTAATATTTTATCATTTTTTAACCATCTTTTTCTCTCAAATGTGTCCCACCTTTAAATCTGTGTCTATGAGTTTTTTTATGCTACAGGTTGTTCTTTCAGCAAACCAGATGTTATTTGGTGTTCTAAAAGTTTCTGTCAGAAGACTATAGCAGATTATATTTATATTCAGTAGGGGTTTTTTTGAGATTTTTAATGTAAATTTTATACCCAAAGGTTTCAGGTTAGTTTTGCTATACGTCAAGCAATTCCACTAAGGTTATGCTTTAAATGCTGTTATCCTTTATGTGATATTGT
This sequence comes from Ascaphus truei, assembly GCF_040206685.1. Taxonomy (NCBI): domain Eukaryota; kingdom Metazoa; phylum Chordata; class Amphibia; order Anura; family Ascaphidae; genus Ascaphus; species Ascaphus truei. The sequence goes on along the minus strand of NW_027453875.1, from coordinate 90,914 downwards.
TCACATGTAATAAAAGTGAACAAAAGGAGGGTGTTATTGCTGTTATTATTGCTGGCTGCCCCTGAAACCGAATGGCAAGGGCTGAGATTGTCAGCTCTTGGGTCTAATATTGTACCTTACTGTGTTGCCTATAATTTTTCCCTTTGATACTGTCCCCCATAGGGGTATAAGCTAGGAACTGTGTATGTGGGATTAACTGTGTAAGACCAGTGGGCTAGTTAATGCATTCTCTGTGTATTCCCTTTGCCTCATGGGACTGCAGCTGTCTGTGCGAGTTTATAAGTGGATTGCCTTGTATGGGTGGCCCCTTATGAGAAATAGCTGCAGAGCAGTCTCCTGGCACATGATAGAAAACGGAGGGGATATTTTGGCCTGTCAGCAAGGTATTCTTAGCTGGTGTCTTAGAGAAGAGAAGGTTTTAGAACCCCACATGATAGGTGCAAATGGTGGAGTGCAAGCTCTTGTGTCTACATGTTGGTTGTATGTGTTTTAAACATACAATGCATTGTGCTTGTCCTGTGATTTAAACCCAGGTTGGTGAATTAGCATGTGAATAAGCATTCCAATGCCCCAGCTCAGATATGGAGTGCCTGAAAGTGAACTGACCCTGTTATTTCCTATGTCATGTTCCATTAGCCCTTGAACTGTGAAATTTCTTGTGTGTCAGTTTTAGGGGGATATTTGGGTGGAAATATAATTATTTTGGTTGCAGGAGTTGGGGGGTCCAAAGTGCTGGTAGTCACTTAATTTTCCCCAGCAAGCAGGCATGATTTGACAGTGCGCAGGGTGAATTACACTAGGGCTTCCCTGTGTCCCCCAAACTCCTTGATTTTGAGCCCAAATCCCCCCAAGTTATTTCCCTAATAAGTATAAGGTCCCCCAAAGTATATTCTCTGTTTCTTGTGTTTCTGTGTGTTTCCAAGGTCCTATCCGAATAAACCGCAATGTATTTTTCTGCCTGTTTTGCCTTGTGACTGATCCCTTAAATATAAAGGTGTATTTGGCCTGGCCTACCGTGTCAATCAGAAAGAATTTTTCTCATGGGAAGACCAATGGTACCCCCAGGTACATTTTAGATTTAATGTTGTATGATTATGCTCTAAACAGACGATTTTAATCAGCGTCTATTGTGTGAAACTAATGCAATTGTTTGAGTGTCTCATGTTCAGGTGCAGTCCTTCTAATTAGATGAAGATAAAGGTGACGCAAAAGCGCTTTTCATCTAAAGCGGAGAGGCCCATTCCAGATGCTACCCCGTCAGAGTATTTTCCTGGATCCATGTTACATAAGTGCACCCACAGTCGCTTCAAAATTAAACCTCAATACAGAAGGGAAGGCCTAAAGACACAGTTATTTTCAGTTGGTGTTTTGGGTCACAATAAAACCCGGCACTAACCAAAGAAGGAGAAAAGTTCGTACCAGAAATCCGGACCTCAATATATGAACTTTGAACTTTTTAATAACCTTTTTTACAGGTTTTATTATTTTAATAACAATGTTTATGCTGTTAGGTTTATATAAGTGGTGTTCACATTAAGATGATAGGGTAGTAACAGGAATATTTTGTTTAATAATATGTCTTTTGTTTTATTGTCCTGTGTATAGCATATATGCATACCTTCTTGTTATATAATGGAATCCTGGTAAACAAAGCCCACATCTTATGTGCAATGTAACCCAATGTACTATCCATACCCAATAAGTTGCACCCCAGGAACACGAGAGTTATATTTAACCCCTTGAAAAAAGACAAGAATGCTATAAGATATTTGTAGAACTATATATATATAAAAGAAACTGGTTACGAAGGGAGTAGAAATACGACTTTGCCCTAGGGAAGTTATTGACTCTGTGATAGAAGGATAGATAAAGTATTATCCTGCAACTAGACCAGGTTATGTTATTTGGGAAAGTGATTTTAGTGTTTAAAGGTAGAGATGAGGGTTGGGATTTGTTGGGACTTGGTGGTTAGATTATTTCGCTGGGAGCGAAGCTAGTGGATGTTTTTGTATGTATGTTTGTCCTACTCATTACTCTCTGTGTTATGAACAGCAATACTTTGGTCCAGAAGTGTGTTGCAACCCCCCCACGGATGCTATGTCTCTTTTTGGTGATGAAAATGTCAGCAGTCCCCCAGAAGAAGAGACCAAAAAAGAAATCAACTGGGCCGATACAATGGCCAGATAGGAATCAAGTTATGCACTATGGGACTATTTTTTTGGTCCAGCAGGACTATGATATGGTTAACCGTTCTTTAAAAAGACTGTCTCTAAAGGATACGAGGGGGCTGAGAAGATTGGATATGAGGAAGGTGGGAAGGGTGTGTGTCAACCACAAGGAAAGGATCACAAGTCAGCCATTTTGACCATGGTATCCATTTTGTCTGTTCCGATATTCTGAGTAAATGTAGTATGTAAGATGTATGTGTTGGGCAGTCGCTCCTAGGAAATATTAACCCACACCAACCCCCACTTATGCTCATAAATAGAATTTAAATAATGTTCCCCCTACCTAAGCAAAGGATACGAAATTGAAAGGCATTAATTATTAAAAGTAGCTCAGTTAAGAGAGTTGCGGGAGGTCTAATACCTTTTTAGGAATGTATGATTTGTATGCAAAAGGGGATTTTTTAGTAGTCAATATAGATGCCGTTTTTTAACGATACTAAAGATGCTATTTTAAGACTCAGTAGCAAATGACAACAAATTAGAGCAATAGTATTGCAAAATTGTATGGCACTAGATTATCTCTTGGCAGCACAAGGAGGGGTTTGTAAGTTAGTAGGTAAAGAATGTTGTGTTTATATTGATGACCAATCAAAAAGTATACATCATGACATGGACACTCTACCAGAAATTCAATCTAGAATGCGAGAGGAACCAAAAGGGTTCGATTGGACATTTGGTCTTGGAAATTGGCTAGGTGCGTTGGGATTGAAAATTCTTTATGGAATCATGGCAATCGCAAGTTTATTACTTTGTGTGTATATGTTAATTCAGATGGCTAAAAGTGTAATCAGCTCTATTTTTGCCAAAAGAAAGCTGCTTCTGCTTCTAGCTCTACAGTTATGTATATGTTTCCCACAATGAGAGCGAGAAATACCAATAGTCTTGGTACTCGTCAACCACCCATATGTTCATCTCTGATTATCAAACGAGGTACCTAAAAGAGATAGGTTTCTGCATCCCCATGGTCTCTTAGAGGTTTCTCCCTTGGAGTTTTTCCTCTCCTGAGTGGTGTGTAGAAGAATAAATGGGACTGGTCGATTGGATTGTTCTTCCAGAACAAAAGGAGGGAATGTAAGGTTAAAAACTGTATCTGCCAGCTCTGTTCTTTTCAGGGACTGAACAGGTTAAAATAAATATGTGTCAAGCTTTGTTCTCTCAGAGACCAAATGGTAAAAGTATTCTAGCTGTGGACCAGATGTCCCAGGATATCTATTACATAAGAAACAAGATCACTAGTCTTGTTTCTGACCCCATTAGTAGTTATTGACCTTTGATCCCTATTTCTACTAATGTAGGCCAGATGGTATATGTCATTTTAGATGTATGATCTATACATTGGAATTTGAATTTGTAACAGATGTATGAAATTGACACACGATGTATTGTCCTTGCCTTTTGTATAAATATTCCTCTCTTGGCATATTAAAACCAGAGGTGATGACTCGGCTACCTTGTGTGCATTGAGTCTTTGCTTCTCCGAGCTCGACTATCATATCTGAGACCAGAAGCATATAGCAGCTGCGTGATGAATCTCCCCGGGTCGAGTAGAAGAAGTTGCCTGCTCTAAGGTCTGGTCAGGTAGACTGGACCTAACAGACACTATCTGTGAAACACACATATGAAGTGTTTGGTTACATTTTATTAAGAACTTAGCCAGCAAAGTTTATGTCGATCCACGTTTTATGCTGCATAAATTCACAAGATAGAGAGATATCCACAGTGGAGAAAAAAATGCCGGTGCACAGCCAACACAAGAGAAAAACGGGATGACCAAAAATAAAGTGTTAATTAAATCTTAAAAAACAAAAGTCAGTACCGAAGCTGACACTAACGCGTTTGACACACCAAGTGCTTTATCAAAGAGTGACGTAACAGCACAGCATGTGTTTATATATAGGACCTCCCAGAAGAGCAATGAACAAGAAACCAATCAGTGTACTGAATTCATTAATGCACAGATGATCAAAAGTCATATGGGAGGATATATGCAAAGACACATGGTGTCAAAACAGAAAACTTTGCATACTCAAATACCAAACATTGTATATATAGGGGCTTATGCAGAGAGGAACGGTAAAAAAGTTTAAAATGGCTGTAAAATAGCCACAGATTTGCCGTTAGTGAAGGTGTTATGCAGAGAATGTCGTTAACTCATTTCGGCAAAAAACTGCTAATTGCCAACTTTTCCTGGGTATTTGAAACTCGCCATACAGTAGCGACATACTTTATTAAAGTAAATGCCGGCGGCATGCCGGGATCTACCCCAGCTGCCGCCAGTAAAAAACGCGCGCCGCCGCGTTTCCCCCACGCACCCCCCCTCCACATCGCGCGCAATTACCCCCCCTTCTGGACCCCGAACCCGGCTTCTGTCATGCCCCTCTGCTTCCCCGCACCCCCGCTTACCTTAATTTCATCTTCAGGGGTGTCGGGGAAGACGGGGAAGATGGGGAAGCCGGGCGCGCATGTGACTGTGACGTCACAGTGCGCCGCCACGCGCCGCGGCTACCCGCTTCCCAGCCGCATACAGCCAGCGGCTTTTGCTCGAATAAGAGCTGCCGCTGCTGTACTAATGCACATATTTGCGTGTTCCAGCGATTTGGAGCTTCTGGAATACCACGCTATATTAGCATGGCGAGTTTCAGGTTCTCGCCACGAGTTTGCCGAGTTTTACAGCGCTGAAAAATTTTCTGAGCACTTTTAAAAATCGCGCCATTTTCTCCCGAGTTTAAGGATTTCTGGCTAGTTTTTTCGCCAGAATATGGCGCTATTTCCTTATCTATGCTCTCTGCATAAGCCCCATAGTATGATGTCATATAAAGACATCTAACCAGATAGTGAACTATATATCAACTATATAGCAAAGATAATATTAAAAAACAACAATATGGGAGGCGCATGCGCGACGGACACGGAGATGGCAGCATAGGTTTCTAGCTCCGTGCCGCGCGAAACATAAGACAACATAAAAACACCCAGAAAATAAAGTATTCTATAACAAACAATACGGGCAGCCTTTCTTAACATCCCAGGATGGCACCAAAGAAACCGGTGTCCCAAAAAAAAAACGAAACCGGCCGATGCGAGGAACTTCTTTGGCAGCGCCAGCTCAAGCGGGAGCCGAGAAGAAATGGCGCCAGCTTCAAACCCTGACACGGACAATGAAATGGAAGGTGAGGAAGATTGCACCAGAGACCAAGCACTCTTACCGGTTAGGAGATGTGATTTTGAGAGGTTATATAACGACCTCAAATCACTCCTACAAGCAGATATAAAGGAAGTTAAACGGGATGTGGGGAAGCTGGGCACCAGAACAGATGATCTAGAAAGAAAGGTGGATCAGACTATTAAAGTAATAAAAAAGACGGACAAAAAAACAGGGGACCTGCAGAAGCAAATTGACGAGCTGCGGGAGAGGCAGGAAGATTCGGAGAACCGAGATAGAAGGAATAATCTACGGATCCGAGGGGTATCAGAGGAGATAGAGGTCTGCAGTGACTACATCACCCGCTGGATTGAGTCCCTTCTCCCCGATTTAAATAAAGATGCCCTAGCATTGGACAGGTGCCATAGAGCCCTCCGAGCGCGCCCAGTACAAAATGAACGGCCCCGGGACATTATTATTAGGCTGCATTACTTCACCACAAAGGAAGCCATCTTAAGACACACAAGGCCCCTGACGTCCGTGGAATTTGAGGGGAATAGGATGCTAGTCTTCCAGGATCTGTCCCCAGCCACTCTTCTCAGGCGCCACAACCTGTTCCCCGTTACAAAGGTCCTCCGAGAGCAAAATGTTAGGTACAGATGGACCTTTCCGTTCGGGTTGCAAGTAACCAGGAACGGGAGGTCATTCCATATGAAAGACCCCGCAGAGGGCCCGGAGTTCTTAATAAAATTGGGCCTCAGAGATGCCCCGGCATCAGCAGTGGAGGAGCCGGAGGGGCTGGAGCCGGAGTGGAGGGCCTGGTTCCCCTCAGACAAAAGGCAAACAACGCTGAAATACAGCTCCTTTGTCTCTATACAAGCGCACGGTTGCGCATATCCAAAGTTATCAAGTTGTTAAAAATATACATAGTGCCACTGCCTGGCATCTACCTATCTCCCGGGATTCCCAACCTGGTTGGGGGGGGGGGAAAAATAATTAAAAATAAAACGGCCGTTTAACAGCCCAGGTTCACCCAGACCCGCATCCGCTCCTGACCTGTCAACCCCAGGTTTCCTCAAAAATCTGCAAGGTAACAGCTGCAGCCCGTGGAACAAATCCGCCCTGGAACAGAGGATGGCCAATCCAAAGTGGACAAGATGAAGGCTTAAACCCTGTAAAAAAATCCCTGGGGACTTACCTTCACTCAGCAAAAGATGGCGACGAGGCCGGAGTATGGTGAGATCCAGCGTGAGGCGCAGAAGGCGGAAGAAATCCAAAGGCGGGAAGAAGAAGCGCACCCTACCTCCTCGTGGCAGAGCACCTCCTAAGATGGCGACCGGAAACAGGAAACAGGAAATCAGCTAGCAGCTCCGAGCGGATGTATAGCGACGGACGCCATCTTGGAGGTGGCAAAAGAGATAGATGACGTCAACATACTGAGACACACTGTGCAGGAGGAGGCTAAAGGACGCTTTGAAACCGCGAGGGTCTCCCACACAGAACCGGCTCATATCGGAGAACTCTGGGCCATGGAAAACGCAAGAAAGGGGAGACAGTTAGTAGATAAGAGGGAAATATGTAGATAAAGGGAGAAATAGATATAGCGATAGCCGGAGACGGATGAGAGGGTATAAGGGAAGTAAGCTATGGACAGGACAAGGGAATAAGGAAGGGGAGATGAGGGAGAAGGGAAAAGGAAGGTGAAAGTTAGTTAGAGATGGGGGAAGACAGAATGAGGAAGAGGCGGGAAAGACAAGATAGTATAGAGGTTTAGATCATAGAGACAGGAGCAAGATATAGATGGCGGAGGCGCTATGTGAGTAAAGAGTGGGCGGCTGAGGGTCAGGGATAGATAGACACAGGGTGGGGGAAGTAGGAGAATAGGATAAGGGTAGCACAGTTAGGGTGGATCAGGGTCAAGTGGAGTAGGTCTAGAGTTTGAAGAACAGAGTTAGGGTAATAGAGAGAGAGTAAGGCAGGAGGCGATATGCCAGGGAGTAAAACAATATTAGATAGATAGGCAATTCAAGGTTCCGACATTCCAAGTTAAACAGTTAAGGGGATATAACCCCATTCAACACCTAGGGTGTAAGAGAAGCGCGGACACGAGGTGGGAACCAGTTGGTCTACCCCGGAGTCAGCATAAGCCTAGTTAAGGAGGCGATGGGGGAGGGGCCCCCAGAACCACCTAAAGTCCTTCGGAGAGGGGGAGGGGGGCAGGATCTCGGACTCGCCAGGTCCCCGATCCGAAAGGCAATAATAGGGCACGCAGGACAGGGAAGTCCTGGTTCCTATGTCATATATGTATACGTATATATGTATATGTGTTTCGACTTGTATGTAATTTCCCCTAATGTTGTTTCCCTCTGTTCCACTTTCCCTCCCCACGCACCCTATCCACCCAACAAGACGCAGATGAAAAGCTGCGCCGGAAATAAAGATGCTGAAATCGGGATCCGCACACCTGCCAGAGGGCTCAGAATGGCTCAGGAAATCACCGACAGAATCAGGTCACCAATAAAATACTATGAGTAATGAGGTCAGGTGTATATCACATAATGTTAAGGGTTTCAATGGCCCAGCAAAGCGCAAGCTGGCTTTGAGAGACTACAAACGTCTCAGAGCCGATCTCCTTTTTCTCCAGGAGACGCACTTCTCTAGAGACAGTTTCCCAAAGTTCTTGGACAAAGACTTCAGGGTAGTCTAGCATCTAGCATCCGCCCAAGTGAAAAAGAGAGGTGTAGCAATAGCCATACACAATAGATTAGATTTTATAGTTGAGAAGAAATTAGCAGACAAAGATGGCAGATTTCTAATCTTAGTGGGGTCACTACAAGGGAATCCGCTTACGTTAGCGTCGGTCTATGCACCATGTGAAGCCTCAGCGGATTTCTTTTCCCTTTTCTTCCAAAAGCTCCACAGGGAGGCAAAGGGAAAGTTGATAATAGCGGGAGACCTTAACAGGACCCTAAATCACAAGTTAGATCGATGCACACCGACGGAAGCCCCCCCTAAAATGGATATCCAACAAATCACACAAGGGTTAAAAAACTGTCAATTAGTAGACATCTGGCGGGAACAGCACCCCAGAAGTAGGGACTACACCTTTTTCTCCCACCCCCACAACCGATACAGCCGGCTGGACTACTTCCTCGTATCCAATAGATTGGTTCCGGTGGTCTCCCATTCAGGGATCCATGATATTTCGTGGTCTGACCACGCACCCATTGAGCTGCGGTGCTCTCTAAATTTACTAGACAGACCTGGAGCAAACTGGAGGCTTAATGAGTTGTTGCTAAAAATTCCAGACATACAGAGAGAGCTAGGGGACAGGATTACGGAATTCTTCTCTGAGAACGTCGGGAGTGTCTCGTCCGACACTACCCTATGGGAGGCCCATAAGGCAACTCTCAGAGGCTCCCTCATGTGCCTAGCTGCTAGGCGTAGGAGGGATCAGGAGAAACAGATAAAAGTCCTACAGGACAAGCTGGCGACCCTATCGAAGGCGCATAAAGTATATAGAACCACGGACACCCTGCGGGCATTAGCAGAGACCAAACAGCAATTGAACATCAAGCTAGCCTCCCAGGCAGAAAAGGAAATGAGCTGGTCCAGACGTAGGTACTTTGAGAGGGCGAACAAGCCGGACACCCTATTAGCAAACAAACTGAGAAACAAAATTCCAAATTTCCATATACAAACTATACGCACACAAGGGGGAGACCTTACTTCCAATCCTGAGCGGATCGTAACGGAGTTTAAAAACTACTACGAGACACTGTACGATGGAGGTAAGGTCATACACAATCAAAAGACGAGGGATAATCTCGGGGAATTCTTAAAAGAGGCCAAATTGCCGACACTGAGCAGGGTGGAGAAAGAAGCGTTACAGTCGGACTTCTCTTTAGAAGAGTTAACGGAAGTTGTAAAGTCACTTAAACCGGCCAAGGCGCCCGGGCTAGATGGCTTCTCCAACTTATACTATAAAAAGTACCTGAAAATTTTAGCCCCACACCTATTGAAGCTATTTAACTCTATACTACATGGGGCCTCGTTCCCAGCCCAAATGCTTCAGGCGTCAATCTCCTTGATCCATAAACCTGGAAAGGACCCGGCAGACTGCAAGAGCTACCGGCCCATCTCATTGATTAACACGGATGTCAAAATTTTCTCCAAATTAATAGCTAACAGAGTGGATATCGTCCTTCCCAGGTTAGTTCACCCAGATCAGGTAGGGTTCATCGGAGGAAGGCAAGCGGCAGACAATACCAGACGAATAATAGATCTGATAGATTTGGCACAAAAACAAAACATCCAGTCAATGGTATTAAGTCTGGACGCTGAAAAAGCCTTCGATAGAATCGATTGGCCCTATTTGAGGAAGACGCTTGGTGCATTCGGCTTTGAGGGACGCCTCTTGGAGGCCATTATGGCACTCTATGAGGGGCCAGCGGCAAGGGTGCGGCATCAGGGTTTCTCCTCTGAGCAATTTCCAATTAAGAGCGGCACACGACAGGGATGCCCGTTGTCCCCCTTGTTGTTCGCCCTATGCGTGGAACCCTTGGCGGCACATATTAGAAACAACCCGGACATTACGGGACTAACTGTAAAAGGGCAATCACACAAAGTGGCGCTCTACGCTGATGATGTGATTCTGACATTATCACAACCTCTCACCTCCCTGCCCAGTGTCTTCTCAATCCTGGGGACCTTTAGACAAATTTCTGGGTTCAAAATTAATCAGGCCAAATCGGAAGCCCTCAATATCAATTTGCCCAAACCAGTAGAAAAACTGATTGATCTCAATTTCAATTTTAAATGGCAACCCTCTATGATAAAATATTTAGGGGTTTACATTACAAAAGAATATCAGGCTTTATATAAAGCGAATTATCCCAGGTTGTTTCGGACTCTCCGTGAGGATCTCAGGAGATGGGCGGAGTGCAGTATCTCGTGGATAGGCCGCATTCACAGCGTAAAGATGAATCTCCTGCCACGAGTTCTGTACCTTTTCCAGGCCCTCCCGATCCCCCTGATAAGAGAAGATATCCTCTCGCTGCAGTCCCTGATAACAAAATTTATCTGGAATAAGAAAAACCCACGAATTAACAGAGCAATCTTGAGGAGGCCGACCTTGAGAGGAGGGTTGGGGGTGCCATGCTTGTTCGCCTACTACAAAGCAGCGCAATTGTGCCAGATAGTGCAATGGCACACCGATCCGAATCTTCGTAGGTGGGTAGCATTAGAAAAAGAATGTTGCTCACCAATAGAGATTAAGAATCTGATTTGGCTGCCCCAAAAAAGTCGGGCCGTTATGCAGATACCTCTACGGACCATGGCTAACTCCTTGAAGGTCTGGGACGCAGTTAAGCTCAAATGCCATCTCACGTCCCTACACTCTCTGATGACTCCCATTTGGGGGAACCCAAACTTTGCTCCAGGGGTGGATAGTGCGATTTTCTCAAAATGGATCCAGGCAGGATATCTCCGTTTAAAGGATCTGGAGGGCAGGTTACACGTAAAAACATTCGATCACATTAAAGAGGAGAAAAATTTACCCAACACAGAATTTTTTAGATACCTCCAGATCAGGGCCTTCTACAACGAAGCCCCAATTCGGCCCCGGAGAACAAATTTTGAGCAGCTCTGTTCAAGAGACACGGACACAAAGGGACTAACATCTAGAATGTACAGGGAAGTAGTATGCCCGAAGACGGACGACCAACCCAAACTTTCATACATGAGACAGTGGGAGGCGGACCTAGGCGAGATATTAGAAGACGAGGACTGGGATAGGATCCTGCAGATGGCAGCCAAAAGTTCCATCTGCACCACATTAAAGGAGAATGCATATAAAGTCCTGATGCGGTGGTATTATACGCCCGCTAAATTATCCAAATTTGTCAAAGGCTACTCCCTGCTCTGCCCCAAACAGTGCGGGGAGAGAGCAGACTTATTCCATATGCTGTGGTCCTGTACAAAGGTGATCCCGATTTGGGAGGAAATTAAAGATTGGCTTCAAAGACTGCTAGAAGTGGAGATCCCCTTAGACCCATGGCTATTCCTATTGGGTAGACGAATCGAGGGGCTATCAAACGCCCCACACAAATTAATCGCACATCTGGCCACCGCCACCAGATGCGAGATCGCAGCAGGGTGGAAACAAACAGAGATTCCAATTCTCCCAAAGATTAGAAACAGAATTTGGTTTGTGTGCCGGATGGAACAGTTGACGAGTTTGGTCAATGACACCGGCTCAAATTTTCTAAAAGTCTGGGAGCCTTGGTTGGCACAGACAGACATCCCGGGAATAGATATCACCACGATTTTGCAATGATTACCTGCAAATGCACTCTCCGATAATGAAAGGGATCCCTGACAACTTAGAGACCGAAAGCCCAAAGTAGCAGAGGGATCCAGGCCACAAGAGACACAGGGAGACGGAGAAGTCCGGAGGGGTCACAGTGCGAGCAAAAAGATCAAGGCCACCGGTGCGAGCGGCCTAAATCAATTTAAAGCATAAACACGAAGCCCGTCGGGTAGAGGATCATTGGACCACGCATTGAGCATTCACACCCTTCATCCCCCCCCCTCCCCTTCCTCCCCCCTCCCTCCCTCGTCCGGCTCCATTAGTTAATGGGCGTGTCTCCCCCCCCCCCCCCCCGGTTCGTCTTGTGAGTCTAGTTTGTCAAATTTTTGGAAGCTTTATATAAAAAAAATGAAGGATTTAAATATGGTGATATATTTGTAGACAATGGATGGTGTTACCATGTAAGATGTATCTCACCCAATAAAACCAAAGTTATAAAAAATAAAAAAAACAACAATATGAAAATCAGTTTGAAAAAAACTATATACATACACAAAAGTAACTAAAAAGAATTATATCCCTAAAAATATTTCATAAGATAATCAATAAACCAAGCAAAGTTTCCCAAAAACATAACGGTACTGTATCAAATTATATAATTAAATGATTATAATCAGTGGACCATGTTGATAAACGATACAGTATTACAAATATCTGAAAAATAATACCTTTACTCAATCTTTAATCATTATTTTAGAGAGTTGCATGGTATTAATACTCCATATAATGAACTCTCACCTTCACAGAAAATGGAGAAAGAAGGAGAAAAAGATATATGAACTTGAATCGTATAATTAAATAATCTTTGTACTAAGATTGTGATACAAAAGATATATAGAAGAATGCAGGTAAGAAGTGTAGCCAGAGTGCTCAAGTACTAGGCTGATCACAGTATTGTAATACATCCTTAACCATAGGTAGGTGCATCAATATTCATCATAAGCCAGTGAGTGTATCCATATAGCAATCAGATGAATAGTACTCCCTGAAAACTGGGGGTAAGTGGAATAACCACCTACTCTCAGTTTCATTGGGAAATCAAATAAGGCATATTGTTATGGTGGTATTGCTCACAATCGCCTCCTTGGTCTGGGTAGACGTGCTGCTGCTGACGATATCCAGATAGAAGCAAAAAAATTATAGCACAGTCAAACTGGAGCAGGGAGAGGATCCAATGGTACAAAATTTATTTATTGGAGTATCAGGCATTCAGAGGAACGAGTGGATGAGCGCAGCACGCGCATGTGAGAATTTAACCAGGGTCGGGTTAGAAGGACGAGGATGGCAGAAAGAAAGCGGGGCATGTAGATCAAGAGAGTAGGATAAGGCAGAGTTGTAGTTCCTGACCAGGTTGTCAGGGTCTGGTGCAGAACTGAGAAAGGAGAGGGAGGAGCATAAAGTGGAATCCAAGGCTGGTAGGTTCATAGAGCGGTGGTTTCTGCCGAAGTGAAGGGGAGATGGAGAAGGGGAGAAACGAGAGAGAGAGAAAATGAGATGAGGTGATGGTCAGAGAGAGGAAAGGGGAATTAGAGAAATCGGAGAGAGAAAATATTTTTGTGAAAACCAGGTCTCGATAGTAGCCATCCTTGTTGGTGCTGGCTGCAGTCCACTGTAGAAGGTCAAAAGAAGAAGTTAGAGAGAGATAGCGGGAAGCCCAAGGGAGAGAGGGGTCATCAATTTGGCAGTTGAAGTCCCCAAGGAGAAGACCAGAAAGAGACCCAGGAATCAAAGTAAGAGAGAAAGGCAGAAGGGGGATGAGTAGAGGTAAATGGCGATAGATTACCACCACATGGACAGAAAGAGGAGAGAAGATCTGGACAGTGTGAGCCTCAAAGGAAGGAAAAGCAAGAGAGGGAGGAATAGGAAGGGTATGGTAATGGCAGAGAGAGGCGAGGAGTAGCCCCACGCCTCCACCCCTGCCATAAGGGTGCGGAGTGTGGGTGAAAGAAAGGCCACCATAGGAGAGGGCAGCTTCCAGAGCAGAGTCGGACTGAGTGAGCCAGGTCTCAGTTATAGCAAAGAGAAGGAGGGAGTGAGAGAGAAAAAAGTCATGCACAGAGAGGAACTTGTTAGACAGGGAGCTAGCATTCCAAAGGGCACAGGAGAAAGGGAGAGAGGAGGGAGGGTGGCAGGGGAAGGGTATGAGGTTGGAGTGGTTGACACCAGAAGGAGTAGAAGTTGTAATTTGGCAGGCGAGTGTGAGAGCAAATAGAAATAAGGCAGGGTCCAGGATTGGGAGAGATATCCCCAGAAGCAAGGAGGAGAAGCATGGAAAGAAAGAGAATGTGTGAGGAGGATTTGTAGGGGTGTGTTTTAGTGCAGTTGGAATAGCTGTGTAGTGTCAGAGTGTGCAGGTAAGAAAGGAGTTCATGTGAACTGAGAAGTGTTGAAGGAAGGAGAGATGGAGATATATGAATAGAGTTGGAGACATGGGGCTGGTAGAAAGAAATGCGTATTTTGAAAAGAAGCGAGGTCAGAGCAAATATAAATAGTGTCAGTGGCATGGCAGCAATAGTTAAGTGCTGAGATGTGTGGTGTAGAGGGAGAGGGGGTTGGCCCGGTATTAAAGGGGTTGCACCCCATATGGCCACCCCCTGACCTCACCAGGGAGGCAAGGGGTTAACTGGACTGCGGTCCAGGAATGTGGTTTTTACCTTGCTGTAACATGAAAATGTATGTTCCCCTGTTGTAATGTATTTCCACCATGTAAGTGTCTGTCACACACTGGGATCCATCTGAGAGGACAAGGGTTAATAGGTAGAAAGTGATTATAGCCCTTTGTTTAATTTTCCCGCCTTTTCAGGCACCATTTTGCAGAGTCCCATAGGCTGCCATTGGAGCTCCATTCATTTCAATGGCGAATCTAGCAGTTTTGGACCTGTTTCCCTCGAAGACCAGCACGTGGCGTCCGAGAGGAGGAGCGGCGGTTTCCCATTGTAAGTCAATGGGCCCATTGACTTCAATGGAGATTCCTTGACGGCGATCTCCAGGAATAGGTTGGCAGCCGTCCAAACCGCAAAACCGCAAAGCGAATACTTTGTCTGAAAAAGAGTTTGATCACTATTAGGCCAAGTTCAACGTCAAGTGGCGTGGGAATCTAAGATTCTAGGGCACCCAGGAATAAAATTATTTTTGCCTCTAGCTACTAGGCCTCCCCTCACTTCACCATCCTCGGGTCCAAGAATCCAGAACCCCCAGAAAGGGTTGTGCTGGTTGGACGGGTCACGCCATAGGTTTCAATGGCGGCGGAAAAAGCAGCACGAGAAAACGGCTAAGTCCAAAAGCCTGAAAACCATAAGCCCATATCTCCGGTTCTGGAGGGTCCAGAGGGCCGGGGTTTGGGGTGCCTGCAGTCACTGTTCCAGCATGACTGCAGATCCATTCCCGACCCTCTTCGACCAACCCGACGGAGTATGGACCACCATAAAGGTCCGTGAGTTTTTCCCATAAACATCAATGGCGACCGTTTCCCATTGACCGGCTATGGCGGAAAAGTCCCATAGGCTTCAACGGCGGCGGTGCCCCATTGTAAGTCTATTGTGGCAGACTCCCATAGGCGCCAATGGCGGAGTTTCTCCATTGAAAGTCTATGGCGACAGGGCCCGTTGATTTCAATGGGAAAGAAGTGAAAAACTGAGATTTATTTTACAGCGGAGAAATCTACTATATATTTCTGAAAGCACTGTATGTCTGCGTCCCTAGCGGCAATCTCATTGGTCCCTTGGCCTGCCCGCCCCCGCACACCTCATTGGCCTGAGGCAGAGTGACGGGCCAAAGGCAGGGACACACACACACACACACACACACACACACACAGCCAGTCACACACACACACACACACACACACACACACACACACACACACACACACACACACACACACACACACACACACCTCACACACACACACACACACACACACACACACACACACACACACACACACACACACACACACACACACACACCCTCACACACACACACACCCCCCTCACACACACACACACACACACACACACACACACACACACACACACACACACACACACACACACACACACACACACACACACACACACACACACACACACACACACACACACACACCCTCACACACACACACCCCCCCCTCACACACACACACACCCTCACTCTCCCCCGTCAGTTGGATGGCAGCTCACCTTCCACACACACCCCCCCCTCCTCTCCCGGTGCCCCTCACTCTCTCCCCCCACCTCACCCAAATCCCCACGCTCCGCAACATCCCCAGCCGCACCATCACCCTCACCGTGCGCCGCGGCCCTCCTGCTCAGCAGCAAACTCCAGGCTCCTCCCCCCTCGCGGCGCGGGCCGGGCCTCCTGCTCTCCCCCTCACGTGCGCCGCTACCGAAGAGGGGAAGCGTGGCGCGGGACTCCCCCTCACGTGCGCCGCTACCGGAGAGGGGAAGCGCGGCGCGGGACTCCCCCTCACGTGCGCCGCTACCGGAGAGGGGAAGCGCGGCGAGGGACTCCCCCTTACGTGCGCCGGCTCCCGGACGGAGGGGAAGCGCGGCGCGGGTCTCCTGCCCCTCTGGCCCAATCCCCAGCTTCCCGAACTCACCTCCTGCCCCAGCCAGATGCCACGGGGTCCAGGTAAGTCACCCACCGTCTCCCACCCACGCACTGTCACCCAGTCACCCACCCAGTCACCCACACACCCACCCAGTCACTTTCACCCAGTCACCCACCCACCCACTCACTCAGTCACCCACTCAGTCACCCACCCACTCAGTCACCCACCCACTCAGTCACCCACCCAGTCACTTTCACCCAGTCACCCAACCACTCACTCAGTCACCCACCCACTCAGTCACCCACCCACTCAGTAACCCACCCACCCACTCACTTAGTCACCCAAAAACTCACTTAGTCACCCACCCACTCAGTCAAGTCACCCACCCACCCAGTCACCCACTCACCCACCCAGTCACCCACACACCCACCCAGTCATACCCAGTCACCCACCCACCCAGTCATACCCACCCACCCAGTCACCCACCCACCCAGTCACCCAGTCACCCACCCACCCAGTCACCCACCCACCCAGTCACTTTCACCCAGTCACCCACCCACCCACCCAGTCACACACCCACCCAGTCACCCACCCACCCAGTCAACTCAGTCAACTCAGTCACCCACCCACTCAGTCACCCACCCACTCAGTCACCCACCCAGTCACTCAGTCACCCACCCAGTCACTCAGTCACCCACCCATTCAGTCAGTCACCCAGTCACCCACCCATTCAGTCAGTCAGTCAGTCACCCAGTCACCCACCCATTCAGTCAGTCAGTCAGTCACCCACTCACCCACCCAGTCAGTCACTCACCCACCCAGTCAGTCACCCACTCACCCACCCAGTCAGTCACCCACTCACCCACCCAGTCAGTCACCCACTCACCCACCCAGTCAGTCACCCACTCACCCACCCAGTCAGTCAGTCACCCACTCACCCACCCAGTCAGTCACCCACTCACCCACCCAGTCAGTCACCCACTCACCCATCCAGTCAGTCACCCACTCACCCACCCAGTCAGTCACCCACCCAGTCAGTCACCCACTCACCCACCCAGTCAGTCACCCACTCACCCACCCAGTCAGTCTCCCACTCACCCACCCAGTCAGTCACCCACTCACCCACCCAGTCAGTCTCCCACTCACCCACCCAGTCAGTCTCCCACTCACCCACCCAGTCAGTCTCCCACTCACCCAGCCAGTCAGTCTCCCACCCAGTCAGTCTCCCACCCAGTCAGTCTCCCACCCACTCTCCCACCCACTCTCCCACTCATTATCCCACTCAGTCTCCCACTCAGTCTCCCACTCAGTCTCCCACTCACCCACCCATTCAGTTTCCCACTCACCCACCCATTCAGTTTCCCACTCACCCACCCATTCAGTTTCCCACTCACCCACCCATTCAGTTTCCCACTCACCCACCCATTCAGTTTCCCACTCACCCACCCATTCAGTTTCCCATTCATCCACCCATTCAGTTTCCCACTCATCCACCCATTCAGTTTCCCACTCATCCACCCATTCAGTTTCCCACTCACCCACCCATTCAGTCTCCCACTTACCCACCCAGTCTCCCACTCACCCACCCATTCAGTCTCCCACTCACCCACCCATTCAGTCTCCCACTCACCCACCCATTCAGTCTCACACTCACCCACCCATTCAGTCTCACACTCACCCACCCATTCAGTCTCACACTCACCCACCCAGTCTCACCCAAAACCACCCACCCAGTCACTGACCCCACCCACCCACTCACCGACCCCACCCACGCACTCACCGACCCCACCCACCCACTCACCGACCCCACCTACCCACTCACTGACCCACCCAGTCACCGACCCCAGTCACTGACCCACCCAGTCACCGACCCTGAAAAAGTCACCCAGTCACCGACCCACCCACCCACCCAAAGTCACCCACCCACCCAAAGTCACCCACCCACCCACCAACCCAGAGTCACCCACCCACCCACCCAAAGTCACCCACCCACTGACCCAAAGTCACCCACCCACTGACCCAAAGTCACCCACCCACCGACCCAACTCACCCACCCACCGACCCAACTCACTCACCCAACCACCGACCCAAAGTCACCCACCGACCCAAAGTCACCCACCCACCGACCCAAAGTCAAACCGAACCAAAGTCAACCACCCACCCACCCACCGACCCAGTCACCCACCAACCCAAAGTCACCCACCCACCGACCCAAAGTCAAAAAAGTCACCCACCCACCGACCCAAAGTCACCCACCCACCGACCCAAAGTCACCCACCCATCGACCCAAAGTCACCCACCTACCGACCCAAAGTCAAACCGACCCAAAGTCACCCACCCAGTCACCAACCCAAACTCACTCACCCACCTAGCTGTCAAGGGGGGGGGGAAGCCTAACTCTGTCGTACGCCCCACCTAAAATTACATCCCGGGCAACGCCGGGTCTCTCAGCTAGTATGTAATAAAGAAATAAACGGTTTAACTTGTATTTGCATATATCCGGTTCTGTGGGTCGCAGCAGGCTGAAACTTGGCCACTATGGTGACCCACGTCCGGCATGATGGCCTGGGTCGTTTGGACCCGCTGGACCCAACAGAACCGGTTATTTTAAAATGTCTGTATATTTAAAACTGTTGTGTATCAAAGCGGGGACAAAAGCCCGCGAAGATTCCTGCCCACTGAGGAATGCAAATGGTCAGGGGGGCGACCTAATGTCTAAGAAACAGATCCTTGATCAAAGGCTCATCCTCTCTAACTGTTTACATGAGGGCGGAGAAGTATAGGACTTGAGTGGTTTGTAGGTGCTATAACTCACACCTACAAACAAAGAATATCCTGCCAGATACCACAACTGGCAGACTGCCCGGCGCCCCTGATTTGGGTGTGGGGCTACAGAAATCAGACCCTCAGGGTCCCAGTACGCATGTGCCATCTAGCTGGAGGGCATGGGTTAACAATGTTCCCACGTTAGAGATTGGGTTCAGATAATTGTTCTCCAATAGTCTGCACTCAATGATAAGAATAGGGTTGAAAAGATATATAAATTGTTGTCAACCCTACAGTCTTTGTCTTCTTGTTACATCTTGATTGATACCTGATTGCTGGAGAATTGTTATTTGATACTTCTTCATTCCAACCCCTAACTAAGTGTTACCTTCTTGTTTGTTAATTGTACTATCTTGTTGTGTTCACCTATCTAAGGAATAAATCTACTTTATTATATCTAAGCCTCATTGTAACAGGGGAGTTATCCCTGTTCAGGTAATGTACCTCTAATCCAGCAGTGTGGTGGTTAGCTGCTGGTAGTCAATTAACAAACACCACCTGCCTGATTAGATGGCTTAGAAAAGCCTGTCTTTTGAGACAGGAAGTGAGACTCCTTAGCTCACACCTGAGCTGAACTTGGAGACAAACAGTCTTGAGCCCTGCCAGAAGAAAACAGCAGAGCTGCTTTCAAGACACAGGGGAAACTTCTAAACCTGAATGCTGACGCACCCTGAGGAAAAGGGAGCTGAACCAGGGACAGAGAAGATTTTCCCTCCAAACCACTACAAACAGATAAGACTTTCATATACAAGACTTTTTATATCTGTTCATCTCATGCTATATGTTTGGGGCTGGGAGACATGCTTATCTAAGGGAGTTGTGAACTGCATAGTATTTCACTAGAAATGCTCCCAAGTGAATAGAAGCTTTGTTTACCCCGTGTTTGGATGGTTTCCTGATGTTAAGGAAACAGGCGCAATAAAAGGCTTATTTAATTTCACTATAATCAGTCTCCCTTGCATACCTCTGTGAGCGTCCGCCTACATATGGTGTCCGAAGTGGGACGAGAGGTGGTCTTTGAAGTTAGAAAGGACCAGAGATTTTTTCTGTGAATTTTTTTTATGCTTTTTGCCTACAAACAGTCTGAGCAACTTAAAAAAAAAAAAAAAAAAAATCTCATGCAGCAGAGATCAGAGTTAAAGTGATACACACTACTGCACTGAAACTTACAAAACCACAGATGGACTCTTTTCCCCAAGCCCAAGAGGAGAGAGAGAGAGAGAGAGACTGCTGAAGCAGGTTAAACCTTATTTGCCTATCACAATAAATTGTAATATGGTCATTGAAATAGGGAGTTTGCCTTCCAGCCATAGTCAGGGTTCAAGAAGTGAGTTAGCCCTTAAAGGGATAGGCGTTTTTTGTTTTCAAATGTTTAGCTGAAACAGTGAATACAAATGGTGACCCATGAGCGGTACTGATTCTGCAAGTAAAGGCTGCCACACCGCATAGGACTACCAGTTGTGAATGGAGTATATGCAGAAAAATGTGAAAATTGATGCAAGAATGTGCTGAAGCAGGGGAATTTTCAGTAAACAAATGCAGAGGGTAAAATTGCCTACTAGAAAAAAGGAATTGGCCAACAGTGAGAAACCCTCAACCAGTCATCCCAGGGAAGCGGAGAAGGAACCAGTGAATGATGATCCCTTGACCAGCCCTGAAAACGCCCTGAAAATTGCCAGGCGTGACTGTGATCTACTTCGAGAACAATTGAAACTTGAGAGAGAAGCTAATGCTGAGTTACAGAAGACGTTGCTCGCAATGTACTCTGAATCTGGAACAGAATTGGACAATCTCAAGACTGAGCTAGATACTGCAAACGCTACTATTTCTGGCATGGATGAAAAGCAAAGCCAATCTGATAATATGATGAATAAGCTGAAGCGGAAGTATGAGCAGACACTAAAGCAGATGACAGTCTTTAAGCAAGAGGTTCACACTCTTCGTGTAGAGCTGAATGCCTCACAACAGGAGGTCAACAATGTCCGGACAGAGGTGGACGTATCTCAGAAAGAGGTTCAGACACTCCGCAGAGCACTGGATGCCTCACATCATGAGACCAACAGCTGCCGCATAGATCTGGAAGTTTCCAGAAAGGAACTACACAGTCTCACTGAGGAGCTGGACATATCTAAAGAAACTATTGTCAATCTTGATACAGATCTCCAAGTCTCTCAGAAGGAGCTTCAGACCCTCAACCTAGAGAAGGAAGTCTCACGCCAGGAGACTGTCATTCTCAAAGCAGATGTGCGTAAATGGAAGGAGGACTGCAAAGAGGCCCTGAATAGTATAGAGACTGAAAAAGGAGAAAATTCAAGATTAAAAAGAGAAAACTTAAAACTGAAAGAAGAAAATTTTCAGTTGACAGACGAAGTCAAGGAAAAGAATGAAAAGCTACACGAGCTTAAGGAAATAAATAGACTTTTGGAAGGTGAGAAGTTTGAAGCAGAGCACCGATTGCAGAACCAACTGCAAGGTCTGCATACGCACCTTGAGAAGGCAGAGGAGAAGCAGCGAACTCTGCAGGAAGAAAATCTGCAGGCTGTTAAAGAAATTCAAGTGCTGCAGGAACGCCTGATGACCCAGTATGTCCCTGCAAAGCAGCATGAGAAACTGAAGGCTACCCTGAGCATCACCAAAGCATCGCTAGAGGCCAAGCTTAGAACCCAGGTGACCCGGCACAAAAGGGAGCACAAGAAGGTCCAGAAACTAAAACAAGTAACTGTAGCCCGAGCAAAGAAATTCATAGTGCTTCACAATGCAATAAAAATGTGGAAGCAAGCTCAGAGAAAGCAAAGCATGCCGATAAATTCCCTGAGAAGAGACTTGCAAGACGCACTCAAAAAACAGGGATCTCTCGCGGATGAGATTACAGTCCTACAAGGACAAGTATTGACCCTGACTAAGCGTCAGTATCCCACAGTCTCAAAAACCCATGAAGACAAGGGTACAGTGAGAGCTGGGAATACCACTCATCTGAAAGACAAGGTTACAAAATTTGAACCACCTAAACAAGCACTAGCAAACCTTCAGCCACCCAACAGGCAACAAAAGAAGGTACACGTGCTGAATCAAAACCAGCAGAATCCTTAGCTGATGAAGCTGAAAAGATGGGACATTCTCTGGAAGTGGGTGTGGAATTGTAACTTAACCCCAAAGAGGCTGAGCTAGCAACTCCATTGAGTGGGAAAAGGGATGAAAGACGGCTTCAAGAGCGGAAAACTCAAAGGGCTGTTTTTAAACGCTCTGCAACTGCTGCCGTACAGTATGCCTACAATAAGACGAGCACGCGACATGAGGGAAATCTCATGACCGCGCACGTAGCAAAAAGACTATACTTAGAAAAAGTCCCCCTCGAGCGACTGAGGAGTGCTGATCTCAAGCACCTTCAGGAGGAGACACGAATAAACTGGAGAAAGGGCTCCAATCCCAGCAGGACTGAGAGTTCTCTTCCTCCATCCACTCTCATTCAAGTCACAGAGATATCTAGAATGAGAGTGGAAGGATGGGCTTTGGCTGTGGCAAGCCTGAGCTTCCCACAAACAGGGGAGGTATGTAACAGGGGAGTTATCCCTGTTCAGGTAATGTACCTCTTATCCAGCAGTGTGGTGGTTAACTGCTGGTAGTCAATTAACAAACACCACCTGCCTGATTAGATGGCTTAGAAAAGCCTGTCTTTTGAGACAGGAAGTGAGACTCCTTAGCTCACACCTGAGCTGAACTTGGAGACAAACAGTCTTGAGCCCTGCCAGAAGAAAACAGCAGAGCTGCTTTCAAGACACAGGGGAAACTTCTAAACCTGAATGCTGACACACCCTGAGGAAAAGGGAGCTGAACCAGGGACAGAGAAGATTTCCCCTCCAAACCACTACAAACAGATAAGACTTTCATATACAAGACTTTTTATATCTGTTCATCTCATGCTATATGTTTGGGGCTGGGAGACATGCTTATCTAAGGGAGTTGTGAACTGCATAGTATTTCACTAGAAATGCTCCCAAGTGAATAGAAGCTTTGTTTACCCCTTGTTTGGATGGTTTCCTTATGTTAAGGAAACAGGCGCAATTAAAGGCTTATTTAATTTCACTATAATCAGTCTCCCTTGCATACCTGTGTGAGCGTCCGCCTACACT
The DNA here is from genome assembly GCF_040206685.1 of Ascaphus truei. Classification (NCBI taxonomy): domain Eukaryota; kingdom Metazoa; phylum Chordata; class Amphibia; order Anura; family Ascaphidae; genus Ascaphus; species Ascaphus truei. The sequence continues at coordinate 67,666 of NW_027453875.1, read as the reverse complement.
CATTCAGTTCAACCCAGTTATTTGGTAATTATTATATCTTGTCATAAGTTACCGTGACAAGCTTATAATAACTGGTGGCAGAGGTGGGATTGAACTGAACCTGTATTACAGTTTACTGCGGGACTCTGTAATACAGTGGGGACTCAAGGTGAATTGCGAGTTCCTGGGACTAAAGATATTGAACACACAGTTGTGCAACATTTAACACAAGTTGTAACACCACCTCACTGACGACCGAACCTCTACCAGCCGTGAACCATGAGTGAGGCTGAAGGCTCATCCAATATCCAGACCCGAGCTCAGCTGTGGGACAAGTGCAGAGAATATGGACTGCCCTGGGAGGACCAAGAGGTTGCGCAGATGAAGGAGGCGATCAGAGACCAAGTAGCCTGGCTTGCAGAGCCTCAGGAAATGGCTCAACTTGTCCTTGTGCCGCCGCCCGGAGAGCAGGGAAGGAAGCCAGTGCTGGGGCGGCAGAATCCCGGGGAGGGAGCGGGAGCACCTACCGGGGGCAGTGCAGCAGGAGGGGTATTGGTCGCTGCGGCTACCAGTCCGTTCACCCCTGAAATGCTGGCCATGATCACTGCGTGGGGTGACAGAGGGACACCGGAGGAGCGGCTGCAGTTTATCACTATGGCAGTGAACAGACCCGCTTATTGCCCCCCTGCCCCCCATGAGAGAGACGCTCTCAAACTGGACCATCACAGCCTCAGAAGGTACTGATCAGATCGACAGTTTCTTAAGGAACTTTGAAACGCAGTGCCAGTGGTACAAAGTGCTGCCCCAGCACCAGGTTGCACGCTTGGAACCCTTGCTGTCCGGCTTCGCTAAGCAGACGATGATGGCGCTTCCAGAGGAATATGCTGACGACTATGATCATTTAAAAGAGCTGTTGTTATTTCAATATGGTCTCACCCCTTAAGCTTACCGGGGCAAATTCCGGCTAGAAGAGACACAGCCCCTGGAGACCTATGTGACTTACTGCTGCGGCCAAGTTTATTCGAGCATTTGCCCGTTCTTGGCCGCAGCAGTAGCCTGGCGCGCGCCCGAGAGTGACGGGCGCGCGCCGAAGCAGCGGAAGAGCGCCCTCCGATCGGGGCGCTCTCCCTACCGCTGCCGGGTCCGCCGGGTCCCCCGGAACCCCCTGCCGCTGTCCCGCGATCGCGGGACACCAGGGCTCCCTCGGGGAGCCCCTGGACGCGCGTGCAGGGGGCGCACGCTCCCGAAGACGCGTGACCGCGCGTCTATGACGCGCGGCACACCGAGGGGCGGCCACTAGCAAGCCGGGAAATCTCCCGGCTTGCGGATCTGGCCGCAGAGTAATAAAGCGTGTCGGTAGTGTACGCGACCCGCATGGCCCTGCATGGGTTCAGATGGGTGGAGGGCTATGGGGCAAAGGCTTACCAACTCCTGCTGGATCTGATGTTCCAGGATCAGCTCATGCAGCAGTATCCGCCAGCGGTGAGGGCTTGGGTGTATGACAAACAACCCAAGACTTGCCAGGAGGTGGAGAGGCTCGCAGATGATTATGTCGCCAGCCGGGCGCTGATGCCCGCCAAAGCAGCAGTCAAAGCGGCAGCGGCGGTCCCAGCTAAAAAGACTATCAGTACTCCCCAATGGACTCAGAAGTCGCCTGCGGGCAGCAGTCCACCGAAGGCGGGAGAGCTCCGGCACGAGCTACAACTGTAACCGCACTGGTCACATCCGACCAGATTGCCCGGAACACCTGAGTTCTGGCGGACCCCATCAGGGGCAACGCACCCCAGCTGCGAAGCTGGTAGCCCGCGTGCGGGTGGCTTCCACCAAAGAATCCAGACGAGTCATGGAAACAACTCTCAGTGAGACGTCCCATGCAACACCTGCCCCGGTTTCATCGGTGCCTACAGCCAAGAGCGGAGGACAGATCAGCGCAGCCCTGCAGCAGATGGCCGGCCGGAGCAGACACCTGACCCCAGTCACAGTCAGTGACCGGCAAGCAGTCGGCTTGATGGATTCAGGTGCTGCAGTAACCCTGGTCCGACCTGATATGGTCCGGCCAGAGGAATTGCTCCCAGGCCCTGGGATACAGATTACTGTGGCAGACGGAGAGCCACGTTTCCTGCAGATTGCCAGGATCTTTTTGGATTGGGGGGAGGGACAGGGTGTGCGGGAGGTGGGGGTTTTACCCGGTTTGGATGCTGAGGTTCTTCTTGGCAATGATCTGGGACCGATGACCTGCACCTACGACCGGGTACCCAGACCCGCTACGGTGGCGGCGGTTACCCGGAGCCAGACAGCGGCAATGGTGGCAGCGCCAGTCCCCCTGCCTTTGGGAGCAACGATAGCGGAGGGCGCTGAGGAGCCCGGGGAGGTAAGCCAGGATCAGTTGCAACCACAGACTGACTTACTGTTCCCCCTCACCCTTCCCCATTCCCCTGACAATGACATGACTGGGGGGTGGCCAGAGTTAGGAGCCCAGTTTAGAGAGGCATTGAAAACAGACCCCAGCCTGGCTGGCGTGAGACTTCGGGCGTCCGAGTCTCAGGCAGGGGAGGGCACTGAGCACTGCCTATGGCATAAGGGACTCCTGTATAGAGAAGCAGGGAACCCAGGGATAGAGGAGGGATTGACCGGTAAGTGACAGCTAGTAGTGCCCCAGGGGTACCGACAGCAACTGTTATGGGTATCTCACTCTATTCCGTTAGCGAGGCATCAGGGGGTCAACAGAACGCGAGCCCGGATATTACAGCATTACTACTGGCCGGGGGCATCTCGGGATGTGGGCACTTTCTGCCGCTCCTGTGATGCCTGCATCTTTCTGGCACTTTCTGCCGCTCCTGTGATGCACCCCTGAAACCCCTACCGGTAATAGGGGAACCCTTCCAGAAGGTAGCGATGGACCTTGTAGGACCCCTTATGATTCCTAGCAGGTCATGGAAGTGCTACATACTCACGGTGGTGGATTTTGCCACCCGGTACCCTGAGGCGGTAGCACTTGGCACCATAGATGCCAAGACAGTAGCAGCAGCGTTGCTGAACATTTTTGCTAGGGTAGGTTTCCCTAGTGAGATCCTAACCGATCAAGGGTCACAGTTCATGAGTGAACTATTACAGTGTCTCTGTGATGCATGCGGTGTACAGCACCGGCGCACTACCTCTTACCATCCCCAGACAAACGAATGATGTGAGAGGTTCAACGGTACCCTGAAGCAGATGCTTCGGACCTTTATAGACGCAGAGGGGAAAGACTGGGAGATTCATTTACAGCACTTGCTGTTTGCGTACCGAGAGGTACCGCAGGAATCTACAGGCTTTTCCCCCTTCGAGCTACTATATGGCCGCAGGGTACGTGGACCTCTGGACCTATTCCAGAAGGGATGGGAAGGCTACTGCTACTGATGCTTCAGTGATCCAGTATGTAGTAGATCTCCAAGACCGGTTAGAGATGCTCATGGGGGTGGCCCAGGACCACCTCAGGGCTGCTCAGACCAAGCAGAAGCAATGGTATGACTGGAATGCCCGTAGCAGAAAATTCATCCCAGGACAGCAGTTCCTTGTTCTCAAACCCACTAGAGAGAACAAATTGATGGCTGCCTGGTCGAGACCATACCCGGTCATCCGAAAGGTGAATGAGTACAACTATGTTGTACAGGTAGAGCCAGAGAGGCATAAGACATATCACATTAATATTTTAAAGGAGTACAGAGCACCGAGTATGGGAGCAGTAATGGCCTTTTGTAGCCCACTGCTGGAGGATCCGGCGAGCGATGCTCTGCCTGATCTCCTAGGGGAGGCTAGGCAGGGAAACACTGTGGAACAGGTGGAGATAGGGGCACAGTTAAGTGCTAGGCAGAATGGAGAAGTCAGAGACATGCTAGCTAAGTATAGGGCTCTCTTCACTGACATGCCAGGGAACACCCATCTCACAAAACACCCAGTGCACACAGGGGACCTGCGACCTCTGCATAAGCATGCTTATAGAGTGTCAGCAGAGGTCAAGACCAGTATAGAGAGGGAGATAGAGGAGATGCTGACCCTAGGGGTAATTACCCCGTCCCAGAGTCCTTGGGCAAGTCCGGTAGTCCTAGTCCCTAAGAAGGACAAGACCACCCGGTTTTGTGTGGACTACCGCTTGCTCAATGCTGGGACGGTGTCAGATGCCTATCCCATGCCCCGCATGGATGAGTTACTTGATGAACTCGCGGGGGCAAATTATCTGACTACCATGGATTTGAGCAAAAGCTATTGGCAAATCCCCCTGACCCTGGAGGCTAGGGAGAAGTCAGCATTCATCACTCCAAGTGGCCTCTATGAGTTTTTAGTGATGCCATTTGGGATGAAGAATGCCCCGGCTATCTTCCAACGCCTGGTCAATCGGTTACTGGAAGGGATGCAGAGCTATGCCAGGGCTTACTTAGATGACATTGCTGTCTTTAGTAATTCCTGGGAATCCCACTTAGGACATGTAGTTGCGGTGCTGGATAGGATTAGGGAGGCTGGGCTGACCTTGAAACCTACAAAGTGTATGGTAGGGATGGCAGAGGCCCTTTACTTAGGGCACAGGGTGGGTGGAGGGCACCTCAAACCAGAGCCAGCCAAGGTAGAAGCTATAGTTCAGTGGCCTGTTCCAAAAACCAAGAAACAGGTCATGGCATTTTTGGGCACCGCAGGGTACTATAGGAAATTTGTCCCACAGTACAGCGCCGGGGCCAAACCCCTGACTGATTTGACCAGAAAGCAACTGCCTGTGCTTATTACCTGGACTCCTGCCTGTGAAACTGCGTTTCAGGCACTGAAAACTGCGCTTGCTGGGGCCCCCATACTGGCTGCCCCGGACTATACCAAACATTTTCTAATACAGACTGATGCCTCTGACTTTGGCATTGGGGCTGTGTTGAGCCAGGTGGGGGAAGACTTCAGAGAGCACCCTGTGGTGTACCTCAGCCGCAAACTACTCCCCAGGGAGGTGGCATATGCCACCATTGAGAAGGAGTGCTTGGCCATTGTGTGGGCACTCAAAAAGCTCCAACCCTACATGTATGGGAGGGCTTTCACGGTCCTCACAGACCACATCCCCCTGAGTTGGCTACAGAGGGCATTAGGGGAGAATGCCAAGTTGCTAAGGTGGAGCTTGGCCCTGCAAGAATTTGAGTTCACCATCCAGCATAAGAAGGGTAGTGAAAACAGCAATGCTGATGGACTTTCACGTCAGGACTATCCCTCTGAGACTGAATTCATTAATGGTACCAGCCGTGACCCACTCCCCGTGAGGGCCAGTGGGCCCCAGGTCACCTATTAAGAAGGGGAGGTGTAGAGGGAGAGGGGGTTGGCCTGGTATTAAAGGGGTTGCACCCCATATGGCCACCCCCTGACCTCACCAGGGAGGCAAGGGGTTAACTGGACTGCGGTCCAGGAATGTGGTTTTTACCTTGCTGTAACATGAAAATGTATGTTCCCCTGTTGTAATGTATTTCCACCATGTAAGTGTCTGTACCACACACACACTGGGATCCATCCGGAAGGCCTAGGGTTAATAGGTAGAAATTGATTATAGCCCTTTGTTTAATTTTCCCGCCTTTTCAGGCACCATTTTACAGAGTCCCATAGGCCGCCATTGGAGCTCCATTCATTTCAATGGCGAATCTAGCAGTTTTGGACCTGTTTCCCTCGAAGACCAGCAGGTAGCGTCCGAGAGGAGGAGCGGTGGTTTCCCATTGTAAGTCAATGGGCCCATTGACTTCAATGGAGATTCCTCGACGGCGATCTCCAGGAATAGGTTGGCAGCCGTCCAAACCGCAAAACCGCAAAGCGGATACTTTGTCTGAAAAAGAGTTTGATCACTATTAGCCCAAGTTCAACGACTAGTGGCATGGGAATCTTAGGTTCTAGGGCACCCAGGAATAAAATTATGTTTGCCCCTAGCTCCTAGGCCTCCCCTCACTTGACCACCACCGGGTTCAAAAATCCAGGACCCTCAGAAAGGGTCGTGCTGGCTGAGCGGGTCACGGCTTAGGTTTCAATGGCGGTTCTGGAGGGTCCAGAGGGCCGGAGTTTTGGGTGCCTGCATGACTGCAGATCCATTCCCGACCCTCTTCGACCAACCCGACGGAGTATGGACCACCATAAAGGTCCATGAATTTTTCCCATAAACATCAATGGCGGCCGTTTCCCATTGACCGGCTATGGCGGAGAAGTCCCATAGGCTTCAATGGCGGCGGTGCCCCATTGTAAATCTATTGTGGCAGACTCCCATAGGCGCCAATGGCGGAGTTTCCCCATTGAAAGTCTATGGCGGTGGGACCCGTTGATTTCAATGGGAAAGAAGTAAAAAACTGAGATTTATTTTACAGCGGAGAAATTTGTAATAAAGAAATAAACGGTTTAACTTGTATTTGCATATCTCCGGTTCTGTGGGTCGCAGCAGGCTGAAACTTGGCCACTATGGTGACCCACGTCCGGCATGAATGCCTGGGTCGTTTGGACCCGCTGGACCCAACAGAACCGGTTATTTTAATATGTCTGTATATTAAAACTATGTTGTGTATCAAAGCGGGGACAAAAGCCCGCAAAGATTCCTGCCGACTGAGGAATGCAAATGGTCAGTGGGCGACCTAATGTCTAAGAAACAGATCCCTGATCAAAGGCTCATCCTCTCTAACTGTTTACATGAGGGCGGAGAAGTACAGGACTTGAGTGGTTTGTAGGTGCTATAACTCACACCTACAAAGAAAGAATATCCTGCCAGATACCCCAACTGGCAGACTGCCCGGCGCCCCTGATTTGGGTGTGGGGCTACAGAAATCAGACCCTCAGGGTCCCAGTACGCATGTGCCATCTAGCTGGGGGGCATGGGTTAACAATGTTCCCACGTTAGAGATTTGGTGCAGATAATTGTTCTCCAATAGTCTGCACTCAATGATAAGAATAGGATTGAATAGATATATAAACTGTTGTCAACCCTACAGTCTTTGTCTTCTTGTTACATCTTGATTGAAACCTGATTGCTGAAGAATTGCTATTTGATACTTCTTCATTCCAACCCCTAAGTAAGTGTTACCTTCTTGTATGTTAATTGTACTATCTAGTTGTGTTCACCTATCTAAGGAATAAATCTACTTTATTATATCTAAGCCTCGTTCAGTTAAACCCACTTATTTGGTGTATATTATATCTTGTCATAAGTTACCGTGACATGTGGTCTGGGATAGAAAATGTCCACCTTTCCAACGTAGTTCAAATCTGTAGTCCACTTGTTTCACTCCTGTTGAACTCCCTGTTAAACTCCACACTGCTTGTCACTCAGAACGGGCCAAATTGAACATGGGCTGCAAACATGTAGGGGTACATGTTCCAATCCTGTAAATGAAAAATTTGTTATACCACTTTTGGAACAATTGGAAAAATGTCTGGACACCGGATGAGACAAATCCTTTTTCTTTATCAGACGAACATGTTCAGCTATTCTAGCTTTGAATGGTCTAATCGTACGACCAACATATCTTTTGCCACAGCCAAACAAAAGTGTATATATAACATAATTAGTATGACAATTGATAAAGTTTTGTATTTTGATGTTGCATTTGGGTCTCAAACTTTTCACTCTCTTCATGTGTGTAGCATAATGACAAAGGTTACAATAACCAGAACAGTAAAAAAACATTTGGAATACCACGGATATAAAGCTACCTATGGGTTACTATGGATGTCACATCCTTATAAACAAATAAAGAGCATAATCACTTAGAGCCATACAGTACAACACTTTTTATAATATTCACAACTGTCCACTTCACAATGCACTTTTCTAACTGATTTATGCATTCTAAAGAGATTTACGCGTTCTAGCAGAGGCTAATTCCTTTACATACCCGTCATCTGAAAATTTAACGTCTCAAGAAAGACTGGATCTCAAACAGCTACAAGAAAACAAATCAATTGTAATCAAAAATGCAGATAAGGGGGTGGGGGGCTATTATCATGTAGTCAGCTTCCAAATATACAGTAAAGCAGAGGCATTGAGACAATTGGAGGATAAGGTTTTTTATGCTAAACACAAACAAGATTCCACCAGGGTTTTCAAATGGGAGTTGGAGAATCTTTAAGAGGTGCTTCTGTCCCCTTAACCCTTACTCGCCCATCTGTTCCCCATGGCACTCAAGAGTGGCAACATAGCAGGGGCACTTACGCGCTGCACGCGGGTACTGCTCGGGTCATTTCAGCCTCTCCTGTCCCTGGGCAAAGATGAAGGGAGAAAAAACAGAGCACTAATATCCAGCTGTAAAAACAGCAATGAAGAAACAGGAGTACGTTCCCAAATAAAGTTATTTAATGGATCAGGAAAAGGTTACAAAACACACCAACGCGTTTCGGACCTCTACAGTCCTTTATCAAGGTGAATACAACAATGACATACAGAGTGCAATTTATACGTACCACTTGATCGCATGGGCCAGTTACAGACACTTCCGGGTACGTCACATGGTGCGGGTGCGTGACCCTTGACCCGTGATGTAAGCCCGTCAGGTCTCTGTAACTGGCCCATGCGATTGAGTGGTAAGTATAAATTGCACTCTGTATGTCATTGTTGCATTCACCTTGATAATGGACTGTAGTGGTCCGAAACGCGTTGGTGTATTTTGTAACCTTTTCCTGATCCATTAAATAGCTTTATTTGGGAACGTACTCCTGTTTCTTCATTGCTGTTTTTACAGCTGGATATTAGTGCTCCATTTTTCCTCCCTTCATCTTTGCCTGAAGATCTTCCAACTACGGATACACTCTCAACTCTGGAACACTGGATACAATGGACTTACTGTTTATGGTGGATGAAGATTCCCAAGTGAGTTTATTCCATGCTGTCCATACTTATTGTGTCTACTTAAAAAGGATGTTTCATCTACCGGTCACCTGCTGGTGTTATTGATTTTATCCTTACTGCCTTGCCTTGAGGGATATCATTACAACCGGGCTGCATCCTTTAAGACTTTATTACATTATGTATTTAGGGTTGTTTTCCATCTAAATCTATATTGCTTTACAACACGGATTGTCTTGAGAGCACCACACACAATTTTTTCTTATCTCCTGTCCCTGGGCGCAGGGCGCAGGGCACGCTTCCGTTCCTCCGGCCGTGACGAGCGACGCATGCACGGTGTGCATTCTCTCCGTCAGACTGCGGTCTCTGTCCCAAGGTCCCGCCCCCACTCTGACGGCAGGACTATGTTGCGCGGCTGTGCTCCGCTTTCCGCCTCTGTACCTGTTGGTCCCGCCTCTGGTCTCCTCTCCCGTACTGGCACAGGCATCGTGGCGCGCGACCGGGTCGCCATCGTAATGCGCAGATGCGCGCAGCGCGGGCACACACTCTGACATGGTCGCAATTGGCTGTGCAACGGGACTCACCTGCATGATCCAACAGCCGATCAGGACCCGCAGCTCCACTTCCTGGTTGCCTCTCATTGGTGGGAGGTCCTTTAAATACCTTGTCAGAACTCTCCTTCCTTGCCGAGCATAACTCCTGTTTGTGTGATGCTAATCCTGTCACGGTAGCCACAGGCTAATAATATACACCAAATACTCTGGGTTGAATAGAATATGACTGTGATATAATAAAGAGATTTTATTCCTTAAAAGACAGGTGGGCAAACAATATTGGACAAATAACAATGAAAATATATACACTTACTTGGGAAGGGGACAATGAAATAGCCTAGCAGTTCATTAGACGTCAGGAACAATTCAGGTAGAATAACGAAGACACGAAAGACAATGGGCATAGAGCTTGCAATCCTTTATATGGGATTTGGGCTCTATCCCTAACATTGGGACTCAGATATTGGAGAACAATTACCTGGGTCCAATGACCTTTTGCCAGCTCACGTGGGAAGCTAGATGGTACCTGCCCACAGGGGGTGGGCACTCTTCTAGTCAGAGGTCCATTTCCTTAGCCCCACTCTCAAAAGTTGGCGTCTTCAAGTCTGCCATTTGGGATTCTGGACCGGGAAACTCTGACCAGAGGTGTGAAGTATGTCACTTAACTTGAATAGCCATGTCCTGCTCTTTCTCCGCCCTGCATTCTTAATCTTGGGGGAGTAAGCCTTTGTTCAGTGGTTTCCCTGTAGACACACTGTCACCCTCTGGCCATTAACATACCTCACAGGCCAGTAACTTTCGCGCGCTTTCCAGTAGGCATGGAATACAGTAAAAACACATAAATCGGCGCCTCAAAAAAATTAAAATAATAGCCTGACAGAATAGAGTCCAATATAGCTGGGATGAGTTCCAAGGAAGTATCTTCAATGTAGTCTCAAACAAACAAACATATAAGACGACTGTGGACCGTGGCTGTTGAGGAGCATTGCCTTGGGAACCAGGAGTTGCGGCTGCTTGTGCTGGCACGTTACTTTTCCACAGCGTACCCTCTTGATACCAAGCTCTTTCCCATATTCATCTCCATACCAGACCAGGAGCTCTGTGTGTGGGGGGAGGTCTGTGCTGGTTCTGTAGTAGATTTTCCTGTGGTCCTGCAACGCCACAAGGTTCTGTTCTTCCTCGTTTCTCGCACAATTTACAAACAGAAAAGGCTCCTGTGTGCTTCCTCCACCACTTTATTTCTTCACGGAAGATGAAGAAATAAAGTGGTGGAGGAAGCACACAGGAGCCTTTTCTGTTTGTAAATTGTGCGAGAAACGAGGAAGAACAGAACCTTGTGGCATTGCAGGACTACAGGAAAATCTACTACAGAACCAGCACAGACCTCCCCCCACACACAGAGCTCCTGGTCTGGTATGGAGATGAATATGGGAAAGAGCTTGGTATCAAGAGGGTACGCTGTGGGAAAGTAACGCGCCAGCACAAGCAGCCGCAACTCCTGGTTCCCAAGGCAATGCTCCTCAACAGCCACGGTCCACAGTCATCTTATATGTTTGTTTGTTTGAGACTACATTGAAGATACTTCCTTGGAACTCATCCCAGCTGTATTGGACTCTATTCGGTCAGGCTATTATTTTCATTTTTTTGAGGCGCCGGTTTATGTGTTTTTACTGTGAATATTGGTTTGTGTGACCTATCTTTTTTCCTGGTTGCCTCCACTCTAATATTTGAGTGCTTATACCTAGTATGTTAGTTGCTTAATTGTCACTAATTTTTATATATTATTAGCATTAGCGCTGTTCCCACTGCCCTTCCCCTTTATGGAATACAGTAAACCTACAATATTTTAAACATATTAAAATATTCCGTCCGGTTGATCAGTGAGGGCTGGAAATTGCCATGTAATCATGCCAGAGCTGTGACTGCATGGTGGCCAAATTTCAGCCCTCTAGGTATCACCGAACCGGAGATGACAATATTGGGTTTTAAAACCACATGTTATACAGACCACATTTCTCCGCCATTGGAGTCAATGGCAGTAACCACACTTTACACAGTGAACCATACTCCGTTCGGTTAGCCTGAGAGGGCTAGGAATGGCCATGCAACCACACCGGAGGGGTGACTACCTGGTGGCCGAATTCCAGTCCTATAGCCCTCACCGAACCCGAGATAATGGTTTCAGGTTTATACAATGTTACACTTAGCGTTTTTGAAACCTAGCAGCTTTTCCCTGCCATTGATGTCAATGGCCACGAACCTCGTGGCGGGCGTGACCCTTTCACGTGGGCATTGCCCGTCGGACCCAGTAGGGGTCGAGTGAGGGTGTCCCCACGAGCTAGGGGCAGAAAGAATTTCATTGCTAGCTGCCCTGAAACCAAAGTTACATATTTTTATAGGTTTCGAACTTGACCGCGACCGAGTTCCCACGGCAATTTAGCGATCAAAGCTCTTTCATTGAAACAGTAGCGGTACTCGGATACTGCGGTTTGGCAGGCATCCAATCCGGTTATAATGTATCATCTCATTCTTGGAAAGCGGACTCTAGGTATTTCCCATTGAAATGCATTACGCATTGATTTCAATGGGGAAGCTCCGCTCGTCCTCTCGGGCTCCACCTGCTGGTCTTTCTTGGTATGTGGCCATAAACCTCTCAATCTCCATTGAATCCTATGGAGCTTCAATGACGACCTATGGACAGTGCCGGCACATGGTGGGTGAAAAGGCGGGAAGGGGAACAAAGGGCTATAAACATTAAACCAGTTAACCCTTTCCCTCCCGACCTGATCCCAGTGTATGTGTTTGGTGTAACCACTGTAGGAGCAGGAAAATACATTAAAACCAAAGGGGAATACATTTTGTACTGAGGCAGGGGAATACATACACATTTAACCATAATCAAAGTTAACTCCTCGCCTCCCACACGATGGTAGGGGTGGCCAGCTGGGGGGTAACCCCTATTTTACCGGGCTAGCCACCCCCCACCGTGACAGAACCTCATTTATCTAAGCCTGTCTAGCTTCCTGACCCTGCACATTCTCCTATGCTAACCCTGGATTGGAGATGACGACTCTAGTCTCTCCTGCACTGACCCTGGCTTTGGATTACGACGACGCTGCTCTCTCCTACACTGACCCTGGCTTTGGCATTACGACTACTCTACCCTCTCCAATTCCTACACTGGCTACTTACCCCAACGATCCGCTAATCTACACTCCTGGACCCGGCAAGTATCACATTTTACGCTGTCTTCTGTTACCCTGATCCGGCCTTCATGACTATCATACTCTCTAGACGCGCCCTCACGGTTGTGGTCGGCATTATATACCAATCCCTACCTCAGCCCCGTGGTCGTGCCTCGTTTGTGGTGAGCTACGCGTGACAGTATGCTCAGCCTAAAAAACTTCGACCCCGCTGAGGTAGGAAGAGTCCTGAGCATGCACACCAATGCCCTGTCAAGACTTGAAGATAAATGGGAGTCTAATGACCAAAACTTGAGGACCCTCTGGGAGGACTTTAGAACTCTATCCCTCCACCTACAAGGGCCACTCACAGCCCTGTACAACCAGTCACTAGTAACTCCATCATGAAAATACAAATATAGAAATGAAACCTGGCGCATGTGTACATAAATATTGTGACTTAAACAAAATAAATGTGTATAGTCCATAAAAGGATATGGGTGACTGAAATGAGTGGAGTCCTTTCTTCCAGACTTGAATGGTTAACGAACAGAGAATGGACTCAGTTCTCAAAGCACGCAGAAAAAAGTTTCCCCTTCACAGCAATTACTGTCCTGTAGAGTGAGACATAAACCAGTGACAAAACATTGCGCAGTATTGTTTTTCAGCAATGAAGTCCTCCCATATGCAACTCAAACAAATGCCCACTTACTAGAGTTAGGTAGGCAGCATGCAGTGGAGAGACACTGTATATGTGGTCTTCTAGATCCAGGTGTTTTCAGGGTAACACGAACCCCACGTGGTATCCCCGATCTCGATGGGTACTAGAAGAACCTCCTTCTCAGGAAAATGTCTCCTGAATCTGTTCCAGGACTCCTGTATATAATCTCCAACAAGGGATAAAGAGAAATAGAGGATTGCGCAATATATAAAAACTTTAATAACGCCTCCAGAACTAGAACAGAATTATACTCACAAGGAACCGTGAGTTTAAAATCAAATTAGAAGTGACCGACCCGGCCACCCCAGAGCAACACACAGTCTCTGGTAATCCACTTCAGCGTGCATTCATCTCGTTAGAGACTCAGATTATTCAGCTACGGTCTGTAAATAACCATTTGGAAGATATTTTTTTGAATGCCATTCACACTCCCTCTATTGCAGTGATCTTGGGCCTAGCCTGGTTACAGGTCCATAATCCACAGATTGATTGGTTGAGCAAGGAACCTATTCAGTGGAGTGCATACTGCGTTCAAAATTGTCTGGAAGGCTCAAAAAGCGTTTGTGCTACTTCCATATCTGGAGAAAAAGAAAGGGTACAATTGCCAGAGGAATACTCAGACTTCAAGGATGTCTTCAACAAAGTCAAGTCCGAAATACTTCCTCCGCATCGTCCTTACGATTGTCCCATCAAATTACTTCCAGGTACGACACTGCCTAGAGGAGCCTCATATCCTTTATCTAAGCCAGAGACTAAAGCCATGAAAGAGTATATCGCTGAGAATCTTCTGAGGGGCTTCATCCGCAAATCCACATCTCCCGCTGGCGCCGGGTTTTTCTTCGTCAAGAAAAAAGATGGAACTTTTCGGCCTTGCATTGATTATCGTGGACTCAACAAAATTACTATTACAAATCGCTATCCTCTTCCTCTCATTTCCAAACTTTTTGATCGTCTTCAAGGAGCTAAAATCTCCTCTAAATTGGATCTACGAGGTGCGTATAACCTTATCCGAATCCGTCAAGGAGAAGAATGGAAAACTGCATTCAATACCCGGGATGGACACTACGAGTACTTGGACATGCCTTTCGGTCTTTGTAATGCCCCAGCTGTGTTCCAAGATTTTGTCAATGAGATATTCAGAGATCTTCTCAATTCCTTTGTAATTGTGTATTTGGACAATATTCTAATTTTTTCTAAATCTCTTGAGGAACATGTAGGACATGTCAAACAAGTACTACTTCTTCTATGAGAGAACCATTTATTCGCTAAACTTGAAAAATGTCACTTTCACCAATCTTCAACTGTTTTCTTAGGATACATCATTTCGGACTCTGGCCTCCCGATGGATCCTGCCAAGGTCAAAGTGGTTCTAGATTGGCCTCAACCCACCACGCTCAAGACAGCGCTTCCTGGGATTTTCCAATTATTATCGCAGATTTATCCAGAATTTCTTTTCTTTATTAGCTCATCTGATGGCTCTTACCCAAAAAGGAGCAGATCCCTCATCTTGGTCTTCAGCTGCTGTGAAATCTTTTGATCTCTTAAAGAAAGCGTTCGTATCTGCCCCGGTCCTGATCCTAAGCTCCCCTTTACCCTCGAGGTGGATGTATCTGATGTGGTGTAGGCGCTGTTCTGTCTCAGAGGCAAGATCCTCAAGCCAGGTTGCACCCTTGTGCTTTTTTCTCCAAAAAAATTTCCGCGGCGGAACGTAACTATGATATTGGGAATCGTGAACTTTTGGCTATGAAACTTGCATTAGGGAGACTTCCTGTGACGTCAGCGTGCATGGTTGCCTGAGGGGATCGCTCCGGAGCCCTCCGGTGCATAAACTACAATAATAGAGCCAATCGGAAAGAAAATACCACCCAAAGTAACCAGGGCACGGGGAAGCTCTCAGGGGATGAGCAAAAAGCTGAAAGGGCCCGCGCAGCAGAGTGTACCGAGCTACTTCATGCCGTCTCACAAACCCCCTGCCAGCGTCGGCTCGATCCAAGATGGCGGCCCAGCATGCTCGCTAGAAGGCCCCAAAAGCATGCCCGAACAGGACATCAGGAGAGACCACCCAGAGATCACCAAAGACTACCTGGAGAATTTATTCCTGAAAATGCGCCAGGGATTCCAGGAAGATCTCTCTAAAGCCATCCACACGCTCAGAACAGATATGAATGTGCTAGCTGGTAAAACAGACACCCTGCAGAAAAAGGTAGAGGATATAGAACACTCCTACTCTCTAGCTGAGGATGAAATAAACAGGCTAAACTTTGAAATTCGCTCTCTAAAAGAGAACGCAGAGGAACAAGAGAATAGGGACCGCCGCCAAAACCTCCGCCTGCGGTACATTCCGGAGTCAGTAGAGACTATCCAACTACAGCCCTACCAGAAAGAACTGTTTACCCACCTGGTCCTGAGCTGGTGCAGGATCAATTGGAACTGGATCGAGCACACAGGACCCTGGGCCCGAAATCTTCAGACCCTAAAAGAGCCAGGGATGTCATCATCCGTTTTCATTCCTATACAACAAAGGAAAAAGTGCTCTCAGCCAGCAGAGAAAGAGGTGAGGTACAATTTCGCAATACCCACCTGGAAATTTACAGTGACTTATCTAAAGCGACAGTGGACAGGCAAAGAGAAATGTGGCCCCTTACACAAAAATGAAGGGAACATAAAGTGAGATATAGGGGGGGCTTCCCCTTTAAATTGATGGTGCAGGCGGGGGGGGGGGGGGGAAGCTCCACGCGGTGTCTTACCTGGAAGATAGCCCCGGATTCCTGAGGGACCTGGGACTCCAACGCACAGGTGACTAAGCGACGCCTGAAGGAACAGAAGAGCAGCCCAGTCATGGACCGGCGAAAACACCAAGGGCCTCACAACGCCTGGCTTCTCAGAGTAACCCGACGCGCGAAGAGTGAAGAGGAACAGCGGAGCAGTGGTCATCGCCCCCTCCCCCCCCCTCCCACAGAGCCGCAGCAGCGTGAAAACCCGCAGAGCAACCTTTCATTTGTCTCTGTAACCTGAAATGCAGACCCGATGGCGCAGGACAACAATCCCGCCACACAGTTTAGAGGATTGACCCGTCTGCCATTTTCAGGCCCCTCTCCCCACGCCCGCGGAGAGGAGAGAGCACCCGGCGAAGACAGCGCTAAACCTCTCAGACGCCTCTTTACAAAGGCCAACCCGCCAGCTCGTTGTAGAGCTGTGGAGTCGATAGAAAACCCACGAGATTTTGAAGTGGGGGGCTCAAGCCCTGTCGTGGTCTGGTGAGCAGGGGGTTGAGATTAAAGAAGCAAGCGGTCCACAGATAGAGACCAGGGGTGGGATTGAAAGGGAGGTGGGAGGGGGAACGAGGGAGGCTAGAGAATACCAAAAGCTAACCTGATTATGCTCAGGTTTAATCTAAAGTCTAAATACTAATCTCCCTAGAACGGGAAAATTGGGAACATTTTCCCATAGGAAAGTCTGCACCAGTTATATCAAGTTAAAATCACTGTAAATGTCAAAATCTGTTCTATATGTTGAACAATGTTAATCCTTTGGCACCACCCTGTGCTGAATTCAAGAAATGATGATCCTGCTAGGACTTTCTCATAGAGAGAGAACTAGAGGAAAAAGAAAGAAAATAAATAAATTCCAGATACTCATAGTGTTCAAAAATAACTAAATCCTATGTTAGGCCTAAGTATTTAACTACCTGTTGCCAATATCCTGTTTTATATTGTGTTATGTTGTTGTTTTACAATGCCCTGTATTGTTCCGATTGGTTATATGGATACCTCCGGGGGGGCTCCATGTCCTTCCTAATGGGTACCGGGACGCGACACATGGAGAAGTCTCCAGAGGGCACTATGCCCAACTCTCTCACCCTTAGCGTGGTGAGGGTCACTATGCCCAACTCTCTCACCCTTAGCGTGGTGAGGGACACTATGCCCAACTCTCTCACCCTTAGCGTGGTGAGGGACACTATGCCCAACTCTCTCACCCTTAGCGTGGTGAGGGTCACTATGTTGGGGTGCAGTTATCGCCCACTTTCTCTTTTCTTTTTCCTTTCTACTATTTTCCTTTCCCCCCCACCCCAGTTGCCCACTCCTCCCCTTTCCTTACCAGCCCCCCCTCCCCCCAAGTTCAGATCAACTAGGGGCCCGAGGAATTAGAGACACAGATATCAATAATACACAAGGATTTCACCCAGACAAATACACTATGGAAGAACATAGGCCGCCCCACCACCTTGGGAAAGTGGAGGGACCACAAGGCCTCATTCAATTAAAAGAAAAATGGCCAATAAAACATCACTAAAACTAGTATCACTAAACGTAAAGGGGCTGAATTCAATAATAAAGAGAAACTTGCCCTACAATAACTCAAGAAAACAAATGGAGATATTCTATTCCTCCAAGAGACCAACTTTAACACTACATCCCCCCAAACACCTTCAAAAGAATTTATCCTCAAGCATATTATGCGTCCTGCACAGCAAAAAAAAGAGGGGTAGCTATACTATTCAAGCACAATATCCCATTTACTTTAAACAAAGAGGTTTCAGACCCAGAATGCAGATATTTAATTCTACATGGATCCCTTTCAGGGGTAGTAATCTTAGTAAATGTATACTCCCCAAATGAAGGCCAAGCGAAATTTCTGAGGGATGTATGTGATAGTATATCCCCCCAACCAAAAACTACACTACTCTTGGTAGGAGACATGAACATGATAGCAGTCCCAGAGCAAGATAGAGCAAGCGCACAAGGAACCCCACACCCACGCTCTACAGAAAAAAAGGCTAAAGAATTTAGAAACATATTAAAAGAATTCTCGCTCACTGATATTTGGAGGGCGCAACACCAGGGCCAACGGGACTACACGTTCTTTTCACCCCCACACCAGACCTATTTGAGGATTGACTACTTTCTGGGTACCAAAGATATTCTACAGGCATCCTCCCAGTCAGACATAGGATCTATATCATGGTCAGACCACGCTCCGGTGTCACTGATACTCTCTCTCCCCTTCTGTAAAAACAATCAATATAATTGGAAACTAAACGACTCATTGCTAAATCAAATGGATGTAGAGATTGATATTAAACAAAAGCTCAGAGAATATTTTATGCTGAATAAGGGCTCAGTAGAGTCACCAGCAATGTTATGGGAAGCCTATAAGGCCACAATAAGAGGAGCAACAGTATCATTTCCATAGCATGAAACAAGAAAAAAGCTAAGCAAAATGATATAATGAATTAGCTGAGAAAGTACAGCTCCTTGAACAAAAACATAAAAATAACCCCTCAAAAAAAATATTTAAATTATTAGACAAAACTAGATCTGAATTTAAACAGACTCAACTGGACGAAGTGGAGAGAGCGTTAAGGTGGACCAAACAAAAGTACTATGATAAAGGCAACAAAGCCGACCGTCTATTAGCGTCCAAACTTAGAGGTCTGAGAACCAAATCGCAAATCACAGCTATCCAAACTAGGTCAGGAGAAAAAACATACAATGAGAAGCAAATAGCAACAGAGTTCTCTGACTTCTATTCTAAATTGTACAACCTTAATTTCCCAAAGAACCGATCCTCTGGATCAGAAGCTATTTCCAGATATTTGGAGAAATGTAAACTTCCAGAACTATCGGAAGAGAATATTCTAGAACTGAACAAAGATATAACGCAGGAAGAATTATTAGAAGCCATTGCTCAATTGAAAGCTAGCAAAACGCCGGGCCCAGGTGGCTTCTCAAATCAGTACTATAAAAAAAGATGGTGTTATCCCTGTATATGCTGGATGTATTTAATTTGTTTCTAGAGGGAGCGGCCATACCGACATCAATGTCCAAAGCAAATCTAGCAATTATACACAAGGAAGGGAGAGACCCATTACAGTGTGGTAACTATCGCCCCATAGCCCTCCTTAATTCGGATTTAAAACTTTTCAGCAAAAGTTTAGCAAACAGACTTACCCCAATACTACCCAGTTTAATCCATATAGACCGGGCCAGGTTTGTCTCGGGAAGACAAGCCTCCGATAATTTTTCTAGTATTATCAATCTTATAGACCATATACACCTCTCAAACACGAAGGCTATCCTTCTGAGTCTAGATGCTGACAAAGCATTTGACAGGATAAGATGGGACTTTTTAGATCAAACACTGATTAAATTCGGATTTAGGGGCCAGTATCTAGAGGGAATCAGAGTGTCACGCCTGTATGCCCGCAGACCTGGCAGAACCCCAGTACTGAGGTGGGAACGGTATGACACCACTCACCCACAGCAGTGGGAGTAAGCCCGGAGTGTGGTATAGCGTTGCTGGACCTGTTGGAAGAGAGTTAGTAAGATTTTTGCAACGCTTGGGGGTGTCCGTAAGAATAGTCGTGTCCGTGTGCCAATAGTCCAGGAGTCCAGAGGGTAGAGTCATCAGAGTACAAGCCAGGTCCTAGGAAGCCAGAGGTAAGCGGGGTAGAGTACGTAGCAAGGTTCAAAGGGATACCAGAGAGCAGAGTAGTCCAGGACAAGCAGGGGTCAAAAGCCAAGGAAATCCAAGGTAAACACAGGAGCAGGAAACAGTAGGGACACAACAGAGAGAAGAGGAGGAGACAGAAGGGGCAGTCAGGGGAATGGCTTTCTGTGTTTGGGAGGCGGAGACATGAGAGGCAGGATAAGAGAAGCATGTGCGCGCGCCCTCTGTAAGCTGGGGATGCGCGTGCACAGGCTGCAACACAGAGACGGCCCGCAAGGACTGAGGGGAGGATGCAGAAGGGGCACAGAGCCCAGAGGAGGGATGTGCGCGCGCGCCCTCCGTGAGCTGAGGAGACGCACGCACGGGCTGCAACAGCGAAACGGCCCGCAGGGACCGAGAGGAGGGAGCAGATGAGTCAGGGAGCCCAGAGGAGGGGTGTGTGCGCACGCCCTCCGTGGGTTGAGGGAGCGCACGCACAGGCTGCGCCACCAGGCCCAAGGAGCGCCGTGGGCACCATACTGGGAGAAGGTAACGGAGTGGATGGCACAGCTGGGGAAGGTAATGCGGGCACCACGGGAGAGAGGGAGCGGGGAGCATCATAGCAGGGACTCAGAGACCGCGTGGGTATGCGAGACCTGTGGGGCACATGCTGCAGCAAAGGGAGAGAGGTAGAAGGCAAGGGAGAGGAGAGGGAAGGAGCAGAGGGAGTAACAGGAGATGGGAGAGAGGGACAATTAGGGGAAGGAATGCCCTGAGTCGTCACAGTATCCCCCCCCCCTTGAGGATCAATCTCTGAGTGATCCAACCACGGCTTGAGGGGGAATTTCTGGTGGAACAGAGAAAGTAGTCTTGGGGCATGGATGTGACGTGCAGGTACCCAAGAACGTTCTTCAGGCCCGTAGCCCTTCCAGTGTACTAGAAACTGAAGCTTATTTCTGGACCAGCGAGAGTCGATGAGAGACTGTATTTCGTACTCCTGTTGGCCCAAGGTGGACACTGAATTGGGTCTCCGAGAGGGATCAGGAAAATGAGGACTGGGAGTATATACTTTAAGGAGGGAAACGTGGAACACGGACGGAAACTTAATTGTGGGTGGTAGATCGAGACGATAGGCCACCGGATTAACTTTCTCCAAAATTTTGAATGGTCCCAGGAATCTAGGAGACAATTTGGGTGATGGAGTTTTGAGCCTAATATTTTTGGAAGACAGCCACACCAGATCGGCAGGTTTGAAGGAAGGACCCCTTTGACGGTGACGGTCTGCCTTGGTTTTTTGTTTGGCAACCGCAGTCTGTAAGGTCTTAAGGATCTTTTTCCAGGATTCTTGTAAGTTGACGATATGAGAGTCAGGGGGAGACTACTGGGATGAAAGCCAAAGTTGATAAAGAAGGGTGACTCCTGAGTAGATTCGTTCTTCAGGGAATTTATGGCGAATTCGGCCCAAGGCAAAAGATCCACCCAGTTATCTTGTGAGTCTGATATGAAGCATCTTAGATACTGTTCAAGAGTTTGGTTCATCTTTTCAGTTTGACCATTGGTTTGTGGATGGTATCCAGAGGAAAACAAGAGAGATATACCCAGTCTTTGGGAGAAAGCCCGCCAGTATTTTGAGATGAACTGAGACCCACGGTCTGAGACGATTGAAATGGGAACACCATGTAACCTGAAAATCTCTTTGGAGAAGACGTCAGCCAAAGTGGCAGAGTTGGGAAGACCCTTGAGGGGGATAAAGTGTGCCTGTTTAGAGAACCTGTCTACTACGACCAGAATGGTGTTCATCCCTTTGGAAATGGGCAGTTCAACAATGAAGTCCATCGAAATGTGTTTCCAGGGTTGTTCCGGATTGGGAAGTGGCAAAAGAAGTCCAGAAGGTTTATGATGGAGTGTCTTGCTCTGGGCACATACAGGACAGGCGGTGGTAAATTCGAGAATGTCTTGATTAATTTTAGGCCACCAAAAAGTCTGTTTAATGAGATCTGCCGTCCTTTTGAAGCCTGGATGACCAACTGCTCTAGAGGAATGACCCCAAAGTAACACTTTATGGCAAAAGCGTGGAGCTGCATATAGGCGTACTTCTGGTACCCTGAACCTGCTGGGAATATGGGCTTGAGCCTTGTTGATCTCGTCCAACACATCGAAGTTGTTAGCAGAAATTATGCACTTGGCAAGAAGAATAGGCTCCGTGATTTCCTTAGCTTCAGTCTCAGTGGCGAACTGACGAAAGAGGGCGTCCCCTTTAAGGAATATATGAGATGGTGTAGTTGAAGCGGGAAAAGAAGAGTGATCAGCGAGCTTGGCGGGAACCCAGGCGACGAGCCCCCTCAATATATAACACATTTTTGTGGTCAGTGAGAATAGCGATTGGTTCTTTGGAACACTCCAAAAGGTGTCTCCATTCTTGAAGAGCCAGTTTAATGGCCAAAAGTTCACGGTTACCAACATCATAATTCCTTTTGGCCACTGAGAACTTCCGTGAAAAAAAACCACAAGGGTGAAGTTTCTCTTGGGGGGAGGTCCTCTGGGAAAGAACTACGCCAGCTCCTACGTCCGAGGCGTCGACCTCCAAAGTGAAGGGGAGGGAGGTATCCGGATGACGAAGGATGGGAGCAGACACGAACGCATTCTTGAGAATCTCAAAAGCGGAAATGGCCTCAGGTGACAAGGATGAGACGTCGGCCCCCTTCTTGGTCAAAGCGGTGATGGGAAGAGCAATAGAAGCAAATATTTTGATGAACTTCCTGTAATAATTGGCAAAGCCAAGAAAACGATGCACAGTCTTGAGCGAATTAGGTAGCGGCCAGTCGAGGACCGCCTTCAGCTTCTCTGGGTCTATGGAAAAACCTTGGCTGGAGATGATATAACTCAGGAAGGCAGTAGAAGCCTGGTGGAACAGACATTTCTCCATCTTGGCATAAAGGCGATTAGAACGAAGCCTGGAAAGCACAAGTCTGGTATGTTGAATGTGTTCCTCCAGATTTTTAGAAAAAATAAGGATGTCATCTAGGTAGACAATGACAAAGGTTCCCAATACATCACGGAAGATGTCGTTCATGAACTCCTGAAACACGGCCGGAGCGTTACACAATCCAAAGGGCATAACAAGATATTCATAATGTCCAGAACGTGTGTTAAATGCTGTTTTCCACTCGTCTCCTTCCCTTATACGAATGAGATTATAGGCACCCCTTAGGTCAAGTTTTGAGAAGATAGAGGCCCCTTGGAGACGGTTGAATAGTTCAGAAATGAGCGGGAGAGGATACCGGTTCTTCACCGTGATCTTATTGAGACCGCGGAAGTCAATGCATGGCCTCAGTGATCCATCCTTCTTCTTCACAAAGAAGAAGCCAGCCCCGGCAGGGGAGGTAGAGTTGCAGATGAATCCCTTCTCCAAATTTTCCTGAATGTAGGTAGTCATGGCCACGGTTTCCGGGACGGAGAGTGGATAAGACTTAGACTTCGGCAGGACAGTCCCAGGGATGAGGTCGACAGGACAATCGTATGGACGATGAGGAGGAAGAACCTCCGCTTGTACCTTGTTGAACACATCCAAGTACTCATGGTACACAGCAGGCAGGGTCAATAGATTGGCAGAAACAGAGTCCAGACCGCCAAGCACAGCCACGGGAGACCCTGCTGGAACGGCATCTGCGGACGAGGGCCACTGGAGTAGCAGAGTGCCGGACCAATCAATGCGCGGATTGTGGAGTTGAAGCCAAGGCAATCCTAAAATAATTTGCACAGTAGGAGATTGAAAAATATCAAAGATAATTACCTCCTTATGACCATCATCCAGGGTCAAGGTAAGAGGAATAGACTCCCAAATGATGAATGCCGGATGGAGGGGTCATCCGTCGATGGCCTCAAGGCCAACAGGGCTCTTCCTTCTGACCATGGGAACTTAATTCTCAAATGCGAACTTCTGGTCCAGGAAATTACCACCAGATCCTGAATTGACGAAAGCTTCAACCTTTAAGTAAAGGTTTGGACCCTCCAACGTGGCTGGAAGCAGAAACTTCTTTGGGAAAGCTTCGGAAGGAGAGGGGCAAGGAGAGACAGTACCCAGTAGAAGCCCCTCTACCTTTACTCGGTGCGCCCGTTTCCCGGCTTCAAGGGACAATTCTGGAGACAATGTTCCGAAGAGGCACAGTAGAAACACAGCCTGTTCTGGCGATGCCGCACTCTCACGGTTGCCTGGAGTTGTTGACTGCTGACCTGCATCGGTTCCGACGCCTCCATGGCCAGGAGAGAAGTAGTGGGCGACCTGTGAGAAACAACAGAGGAAGAAGAACGGGAACAGTGTCTTTCGTGCCGTCATTCCTGCGTACGCTGATCCATGCATACGCTCAGGGTGATTAACTCCTCCAGGGATGTAGGCCGGGCATGAGTCGCTAGATCGTGTTTCAACGTATCTGAGAGTCCGTGCCAGTACGCAGCGGTGAGGGCCTCATCATTCCATTGTACTTCGGCGGCCAGCGTACGGAACTCGATGGTGTATTTGGCAGCGGATCTTCGGCCCTGAGAAATATGAAAAAGGGAGAAAGCGGCTGTCAAACGCCGTGCGGGAGTATCAAACACAAGTTGAAATTCACATCTGAACAATGGGTAGTCTTGCGTTACTTCCCAATTGCGCTCCCATAGGGGGGAGGCCCAAGCGAGAGCATCTCCGGTGAGCAGGGCGTATATATACGCAATTTTAGCATAGCCAGTTGGAAACAGGGAGGGGGACATCTCAAACTGCACCTCACATTGGTTTAAGAAACCGCGGAAGGCGAGGGGGTCCCCATCATAGCGATTCGGAGAGGGAATCCGTGGGCCAGGACTGGCATAGGTAGTAGCCACTGGTGGCGTAGAAACCATGGAACCCTCCTGAAGGGAAAAGGTAGTCAATTGCTGGGAGACAGTGGACAGCTGATTGCTTACAAATTGTAAGGCCTCTATGGAAATACTTGTACCCACCTCAGGGGGGTCTGCGTTTGTTGGGCTCTGCATAATGTCACGCCTGTATGCCCGCAGACCTGGCAGAACCCCAGTACTGAGGTGGGAACGGTATGACACCACTCACCCACAGCAGTGGGAGTAAGCCTGGAGTGTGGTATTGCATTGCTGGGCCTGTTGGAAGAGAGTTAGTAAGATACTTGCAACGCTTGGGGGTGTCCGTAAGAATAGTCGTGTCCGTGTGCCAATAGTCCAGGAGTCCAGAGGGTAGAGTCATCAGAGTACAAGCCAGGTCCTAGGAAGCCAGAGGTAAGCGAGGTAGAGTACGTAGCAAGGTTCAAAGGGATACCAGAGAGCAGAGTAGTCCAGGACAAGCAGGGGTCAAAAGCTAGGGAAATCCAAGGTAAACACAGGAGCAGGAAACAGCAGGGACGCAGAGGGAGCACAGCATAGGTCAGGTACACACAGGGAAACAGGAACTATGCAGAGTGAGGAAGAAGTAGACAGACAGGGGTTATAAAGGAGGGCATACCAATAGGAAAGAGGGGAGGAGTAGAGAGAGAAGTGGGAGACAATAGGGATAGGTCAGGGAGAGAAGAGGAGGAGCAAAAAGGGGCAGTCAGGGGAATGGCCTGCAGGGTTTGGGAGGCGGAGACATGAGAGGCAGGATAAGAGAAGCATGTGCGCGTGCCCTCTGTAAGCTGGGGATGCGTGCGCACAGGCTGCGGTACAGAGACGGCCCGCAAGGAGTGAGGAGAGGAAGCAGCAGGAGCCCAGAGCCCAGAGGAGGGATGTGCGCATGCGCCCTCTGTGGGCTGAGGAGACCCACGCACGGGCTGCAACAGCGAGACGGCCCGCAGGGACCGAGAGGAGGGAGCAGACGAGTCAGGTAGCCCAGAGGAGGGGCGTGTGCACGTGCCCTTCGTGGGTTGAGGGAGCGCACGCACATGCCGCGACACCAGGCGCGCGGAGCGCCGTGGGCACCACACTGGGAGAAGGTAACGGAGTGGATGGCACAGCTGGGGAAGGTAATGCGGGCACCGCTGGAGAGAGGGAGCAGGGAGCATCATAGCAAGGGCTCAGGGACTGCGTGGGTATGCGAGACCTGCAGGGCACGCGCTGCGGCAAAGGGAGAGAGGTAGAAGGCAAGGGAGAGGAGAGGGAAGGAGCAGAGGGAGTAACAGGAGATGGGAGAGAGGGACAAGGAGGGGACCCAACTAAAACAAGTTATAATGTGGAACAATGATCCAACTACAAGTTGTTGGCTTGGGATTGAGTCTACCTATGTGGAACCTCTTTCTCTTCAGGGCGCTCTTTGGGCCGAGGGAGGAAAAGAGACCTTCGCGGAAAAATTAAAACTGGGAGCAATGAGATGTACATGGAAGATATGGGCTAGAAATATGGGGAAATATGATCTGGCATCCTCCCCTACATTAATGACCCCTATATTTAACAACCCCGAGTTTCTTCCAGGCTGTCTCCCAGTCTCTTTACTGATTGCATGTATTTCTTCTATGTCATTTCTTTATTAGTTTATAGTTTAATGATATGATATTAATCCTCTGTTTCTATTCTTTCAGTATTCTTTTGGAGCAGATTCATTGCCATCTGTTATATTATTATTATTTTATATGCCTTTCATATGTATTTTTTATATATTTTATATTTGTATTAAAGCATTGCAGCATTTGAGTTACTAACTATGTACACAGGTGTATGCTAAGTGCAGCTAATGACGAGCTGCCATTGGATTATTGGGCAGCCAATCACAGGTCATTGAGTGGTATTTATTTTGAGCATTAACTCAGCAATTATATTCCCTGAAGAAGTGGCCATTTAGTGCTACGAAATGCGTTGGAATATACCACTCTCTGGTCTGTATGACTTTATTGTCCATTTGGCAATATTTGGTGGTTTTAACAGCCTTTCAGAGAGACTTTCTTTCGATTCTACACGCACGTGGTGACGTCATCTCCACCCGACGCCAGCCAGCACGACACTGCGACACTGCAGGTCTGACGTCAGATGCTGTCCCACGAGGTTGAGAGCTGATTCTTACAGTCTCCTGTCCCGGTGGAGCTCCAGCTTGTACCTGACTGCGGAAGTGGACCCAAGATATCCTTACCTGCTGTCCCTGTGTGTTCCAGCTCCCTGAAGTGGACGCAAACCTGCTGTTCCTGCATGTTCCAGCTGTCTGGAGTGGTAACAGATACCAGTATTCATTCTGTGCCTGCTTTCTACTTGCTTTATGTACGCAGAACCTTGAACCTTTTTTACTATAAAATTGTACTTATATATTTCACGATGAGCGTTGTGCGCTGTTCTTTGTTTTGTTTTGTCTTATTACTGTAAATGTCTGATCTCAGAGGTGTATCTGGGCCTGGCAATATCCGCAGCACACTCTAATCATAATTATATGCTAAAATGGACAGAAGATTTAAATTTAGATTTAGATAGAGACGACTGGGAGGATATTTGGGAAGCAGCCTCCAAAACATCAATTTGTACCACTATAAAAGAGAATATATATAAAATCTTATTTCATTGGTACCTAACCCAGAATAGGCTGATCCAGATCTTCTCCGGGTCCTCAGATTTGTGTTAGAGATGATGCGGGCAAAGAGGAGACATGGCTCATATCTGGTGGAACTGTCCAAAAATTCAGGGGTTCTGGATCATGATACAAACAATGATACGAGAACTCCTGGGGGTGGAGATAGAGGTGGACCCGCTGTGTATGATCTTAACCAAACCAATAGAGGGCCTACAGCCCAAGTGAGTAAAATGATAAACCATGTCCTCACAGCAGCCAACGGAATATTAACAACCTTATGAGTTGAGCCACCGAATATCAGGACTGACAACTCTCTCCCTCCCCCCTGTCCATCCCCCCTCTTGCACCCACCCCTCTTTCTCCTCTCTGCTCTCTACTATCCTTGGACTTTTCACAGAGAGATACACAAGGAAGCGGCTGCTTCCCCAAAAAGTCTTGAAAGAGTTTCTTGGATCACATCAAAAGAAAGTAGATACATAGGAAAAGAAGACAACAATGCAATGTTCATGTTTAAATGCAATGTTTAACTTTTTCTCTTCTTAAGATTGTGAGTTTGTATCATTTATATGGAAATGCTTATTGTATGATGTCTATCTCTCTAAAAACAATAAAAAATTGAAACAAAAAAAAAACTTGCATTAGAAGAATGGAAACACCTTTCAGATGGAACAGAGATGCCTATAACAATTCTTACGGATCACAAGAATTTGTTGAATATAGAAGGAGCCCGTCGTCTGGGATCCCGCCCAGCCAGATGGTCACTCTTCTTTTCAAGGTTCAACTTTGTTATCTCCTACCTTCCTGGAACTAAAAATGTTAAAGCAGATGCCCTGTCCCATCTATTTTCGCTTGAAGATAACTCTGAGGATCGACTCAAGTCTATTCTCCCATCCAAACTCATTCTATCCTCCACTAAATTTGAGGCTTTAATGGATATCGTCCTTCAGCAAAATCAGATTCCTGATAATCTTACGGTTCCTGAGGGTCGTCTGTTTACTTCTCCTTCTTTGCGCAAACAGCTCCTGGAGTGGGGACAGTCTTCTAAATCGGCAAGTCATCCCGGGGCAAAGATGACATTGAATCTCATCTCCCGGACTTTCTGGTGGCCTCGGATACAGAAGGATGTTAAGGACTTTGTACTTGCGTGCCCAACTTGTGCCAGGACTAAGACTTCTAGAAACCTCCCTGCTGGGTTATTTCAGCCATTACAGGTCCCGGTTCGGCCATGGACACACTTATCCATGGATTTCGTGGGGGATTTACCTAATTCTAAAAGTATGAACACTATTCTTGTAGTAGTAGATCGGTTCTCCAAGCAATCACATTTCGTACCTTTCAAAGGCTTGCCTAGTTCTCTCAAACTTGCTGAAATATTCATCAAGGAGATCTTTCGTCTACATGGGGTTCCTACAGTGATTGTGTCTGATAGAGGATCGCAGTTTATATCTAAATTCTGGAGCTCTTTTTGTCTCCAGTTGGGCACATCTCTTCACTTTTCTTCGGGGTATCACCCTCAAACTAATGGACAGATGGAAAGGACTAATCAGTCTTTAGAGCAATCCATTCAGTGCTTCGTGTCTGATTCCTAGGATGATTAGTCGGAGCTCCTTCCTTGGGCGGAATTCGCACATAATAACCTTCGTAGTGAATCAACCATGGAGTCTTCTTTTTTCATCAATTACGGATTCCATCCAGCTACTCTTCCCCTGGGGTCTCAGCCGCTGACAACAGGATCAGGGAACTTCAAGTGCTATGGAGAAGGACACAAAGGAACATCAAATCAGCTGTCGAGTGACAGAAACGTCCGGCTGATCGCCATCGTAGACCAGCTCCTAAATTTAAGCCTGGTGACATAGGCTGTTCTGTCTTCAAAAAATATTAGGCTAAAGGTTCCGTCAATGAAGTTTGCTCCTAGATTCCTCGGTCCGTTCTCTATCTCTGAAAAAAATCAATCCGGTATCTTATCGCTTGTCTTTACCTCAGTCCATGAGAATTCCTTCTGTTTTTCATGTATCCTTGCTCAAACCGGTGATTCATAACGCTCATTCTATTCCCATCCCCCCCACCACTCCCCTTTTGGTACAGGGTCAGCCCAAATACGAAATCCAATCTATCCTGGATTCCAAATTCCCTCAAGGCTCCTTACATTATCTCGTTCACTGGAAGGGATTCGGCCCTGAGGAGAGATCGTGGGTTCCTAGTCATCGGATTCATGCAGCAAGGATGGTCAGGAATTTCCATGTAGATTTTCCAGAGAAGCCTTCATGGAGTCGCCCAGAGGTCACTCCTAGAGGGGGGAGTACTGTGAGGATTGGCTTTCTGGTGTTTCTGTCCCCTTAACCCTAACTCGCCCATCTGTTCCCCATGGCACTCAAGAGTGGCAACATAGAAGGGGCACTTACGCGTGGTGCACGGGTCCCTTCATCTTCTTCTGTCCCTAGGCGCAGGGCACGCTCCTGTTCCTCCGGCCGTGATGTGTAATGCATGCGCGGTGCGCATTCTCTCCGTCGGTCTGCGTTCTCTGTCCCAAGGTCCCCCCCTCTGACGTCAGGACTATGTCGCGCGGCTGTGCTCCGCGCTCCGCCTCTGTACCTGTTGGTCTTGCCTCTGGTCTCCGCCCCGAACTGGCACAGGCGTTGTGGCACGCGCCCGGGTTGCCAATGTAATGTGCGGGTTGCGCACGGCGCGGGCACACACTCTGACACGGTCGCATCTGGCTGTGCAATAGGATGCACCTGCATGATCCAGCAGCCTATCAGGACCTGCAGCTCCACTTCCTGGTTGCCTCCCATTGGTGGGAGGTCCTTTAAATACCTTGTCAGAACTCTCCTTCCTTGCCGAGCATAACTCCTGTTTGTGTGATGCTGAACCTCACTACTCTGAGCCTGTCTGCCTTTTTGCTGCCTGATCATGCCTGGAACTTACTTTCTGATATTCTCCTACGCTGACCCTGAATTGGATACGACGACTCTACTCTCTCCTGCACTGACCCTGGCTTTGTCATTACGACTACTCTACCCTCTCCAATCCCTACTCTGGCTACGTACCCCAACGATTCGCTACTCTACACTCCTAGACCCGGCAAGTATTACGTTTACGCTGTCTTCTGTTACCCTGATCCGGCCTGCACAACTATCCTACTCTCTAGACGCGCCCTCGCGGTTGTGGTCGGCATTATATACCAATCCCTACCTCAGCCCCACGGTCACGCCTCGTTTGTGGTGAGCTACACGTTACAGGTGTTATTTGTACATCCCAAGGAATATCAGTTCTCATATTGTGTACATCCAGTCATACCGTTGTTCCACCATCTCCCAAAGAGATGTTGCTCGACAGCCCTCCTGGCTGGCCCATCGTGTTGAGCATTGGATCTTTGGGAGATAGTCTGTCACGGTATGTCGATGTACACCTCCAACCCCTGGTTGGTGGATTGCCCTCATTTATCCGCGACACGACTAATCTTTTGATCGCAATGGAAAATATAAGTTGGAAACACAGCTACCTATGGGTTACTATGGATGTCACATCCTTAAACATCCTTATACACTAATATAGAGCACAATCACGGTCTTAGAGCCATACAACACTTTTTACAATATTCAAAACAGTCCACTTCACAATGCACTTTTCTAACTGATTCCATATTATTTTTACCCGCACAATGATATACCCGTTGAGATTCTGCTATTCCCTGCAAACTGAATCTAAGTTAGTATGAAGCAATTTGATTGCTGTTGCTACTAAACATGATAAGCCTGGATACATTTGGCTACACTACACACATGGCTGGCACACTCTAGAAACCATTGATCCAATTCTACTATGCTATTAAGCAGGTTTGCTACGACCTAAGATCAATGTGGATTCTAGGTAGTGATTAATTGTTTGGTGTCCTATCAAGATTACTAGGGTATTCAAATGCACTAGTATATTTAACTTGCATTTATTCTGCCATTAACCCCTATGTTGATACTATCATTCTCTACATTGGGAATTTTAGATTTACTATGGCTTTACTGTATATATAATTTTTGAGCACTTAGACGAGTTTATGTACTGTATAATAAAATTGTATTATTTTATTTTAACTGTAATTACCACTCTCTATGTGATGTATCACTATATTTTGTGATTATTTTCACTTAAGATATTACATCCTTTATATTATTCATCTGTGGTTTAGTGCAAAAATAGTTTTTTTTTTCTGCTGATCAATCTTGTTCAGTATTTGTGTGTATACAATATATTCCCCATGCACATCATTTTTTTAATACTATGTTTTGAGTATTAATAGTTGAGCGGTTGTCATTCTCTTTTTCTGTATTTATCGTTAAACACCCAGTATTCCCCCTTCGTGCCCTTGTTCGGTTGTTGACGCCCGGGCCGCCCACCCAGCCCCTTGGTAAAAGAGGCTTGCTTCCCCTGATCCACTTGTTCCATCCACAAATCCATGTCTTTTTTTCCCAAAATCTAAATTGTATTTCCCTGCCAACTCTGCCTAAAACGCTCGTTATAATCCCGCCATGCAGACCCCCGTATTTATCATGTGTAGTCTGTATTACATGCATGTATTTCATTAAATTAGGCCATTGCTTTGGATGTTTTGTAAGGAGACTGTCACGGTTGTGCTCGCCACAAACCAGGGTCGGACCGCGTGGCTGAGGTGGGGTTGTATAAGCACCGACCTTAGACCGTGCAGGCTGATCCGAATTGCGCAGTTTGTAGTTGTACATAGCAGGATCGGGACTGGAGAGAGCAGCGTAGTCAGTGGACGAGCCAGGGTCAGGATTGGAGACATCATGGTAAACGTAGTCCAAGCAGGGAGTCGGCAACAGGAGATCAAGCAGGTCTTCCTGCTTCAGAGAAATTGCTGCAGGTCGGGAACGGGGTTTGCGCGAGTGGCATCCATGGCCCATGGCGCTGGTGTCAGGAAGGAGAAGGCTGACCGGAGTGGGCACACCACCAGGCAGCACTGGTAAACCAATGCTTCAGCGCAGGAGTCCAGAATGAACCTGTGCGGGGAGAGAGAGCTACAGACCTCAGGACTCAGGGATAGGCCTCTGCTATGGGAAGGGCAGCAGGCCTCAGGAAACAGGGAGCTGAAGTTACGCTGGAGATCCACCGCTTCAGCACAAGAACCAGGACATGAACTAGGAACAAGGAACATGAACACAGCAACAAGGCAGCCAAGAGAGGTGGCTGTGGCAAACACAGTGACATCCATGAAGGATTATGCTCGGCAGTGAAGGATTGTGGGGATGCAATACTTAAAGGCCAGCGTGCCAATCCCCGGAGGAGGATGTGAGGGCACTGCTACAATGAGTGAGTACCAGGCTAGGTTGCAGTGATAGCTTGCACAGCTGCAGTAGTTACCAGGGGGAGTGTTCCAGGACTGCGCAGGTCTGTAAGGCAAGGTAAGCAGTAAACTGAGATGTGGATTCCTTACAGAGACAGTCACCGAACACTGCATGCTGTTCCTAGTGCTCCTCACTATACGTGCTGCCCCTTTCTCACCCGCCTCCCACACGCGCTTCCTCTCCACGCCCCTCTACTGACAGCTTAAGCATATCAACATACTGTATTTACTTTTTACGATATCTCTCTGGGCTTTCCTGGACAGTTGTGTATACAGAGAGCTAGTCGCGACTGAGTACGCATCCCTACCATTGTGGGAGGAAACTTCCCCCTGTCCTCACGCATTTTGCATTTATTCACCTTTCGCCCCTTATCCTTCCGAAGGTGCTTCACAGACTTGCTCAACGCATCTAATCGTTACTTCATGCTTTAAACCTGGGGTCTCCTTGCTGTGTGCGCCACTGCTTGTTTCTGACTCAGTAACCTCCCTCTCTCTCCCACTATCCTCACTGTCTGACCCCTGGGACTCACAGTCCGGCCTTTTGACAACCGAACCCACCGCACTAGCATCATCATTACTGTCACTCTCCATTAAAGAATTATCCTGCTCATCTGATCCTGCAGCCTGGACACCCAGCTGACCGGTCATGGGTCTCCTGAACGCTGCATGTCTCCTGTAGCTGGTCCCTAGATCAGCGACTCCTCCCCATTCCCCACGATTCTGGCATATCCGCCGGGGGGTTGGCCCGAACAAGGGGGGTGACTAGGTGACCCCCGTGGCCTTTGGCAATGGAGACACAGGAGCAAAAGACAGAGCGGGAGCCGCCACTGGAGCAGGGACCACCACAGGAGCAGGTGCCATTAGTGGTGCTTTGGGAAGGAACAGCCCAAGGTGATGTGATGTGTGCCAGGGTGACTAGGAGTAATAGGGGGGTGGGAGTGGCTCCACCACTGTCCCTCTCTGGGTGGGAGACAGGCTGCTTGGGATCCTGCAGCTGTGGGCATGATGGGGAGGGCAGCTCGGTGTGAAACAACACTCGCCCCACTCCTGGCATGCAGGGTATTTGCGGGGGGAGGCCCGCTGTAGCTGTCGTGGCTGGTGCCTGCCTGTGTGCTGCTCTCCTTCCCTTAGCATCCGGTGCTGCAGCCTGGTGAGAGCAGGCACTGAAGTGAGGCTGGCTGGGCGGAGCTTCTCTGGGGACCTTTTCTCCTGTCCATTCGACTGCCGGAAGATGGAGGAGCTGGCACCTGAGGCTCTCTCCTTGCGGCTGGTCTCTGTGCTGTCTGGCGGCTGGAGGAGGAAGGCTGCCCTGCGCGTGGGCGATCCATGACTCAGGAAGACAGGAGACCAGATAACCTGCAGGGATGAAGAAGAAAGAGAATTAGTGCTGGATTCGAGCAGGCACAGGGTTTAAATACCCCGCGCCTGCTCGACTCCTCCCTACCCCCTTCCCTCCCACCCTCTTCCCACCCCTTCCCTCCCCCATTGGTGCGTGTGCAAAATTTGAATCCCTTGTGGGGAGATGAGGGGGAGGAGACCCGGCCATCTTGGCTCCTTAACCTCTGAGGCACATCAGTCCTTATGTGGGCGATGGCTTATCTTGGGGCCTCTGCCTTTCTTTAAAATACTTAATATTCCCCACCATTTTCATTACAGTGGCCATGTTGGACCCCATCACTGTGCCCCTTAATTGCAGGTAGTAAGTACTGTTTGCTCAAATCAGACATCTTCCTTATTGAGAATGACGTCTCTCAGCAGCAAAACAAAGCCACTAGTTCAGGGGTAGGCAACCTGCGGCTCTTTCTGCACCTACATATGGCTCTCCTATGACCTGGGTTGCCGCTCCCCAGCTGCTGCCTCTCTCCCTCACTGCATTGCGGTGGCTGCAGGGGAGGCCCGGGCAGTGCTGGTCGGGCCGCTTGTTGCCATGGGCATCTCCCCAGCTGCTTGCCCGCCTCCTGCACTGTCCCATGCCGGGCCTCTCTGATGCCGGTGTTCACCAGAAGTGCGCGCCTCAACTTTTGACACATGCTGACGTCACAGAGCGGCCTTGCGTGGGACAGTGTAGGAGGCAGACCAGGTGCTGGGGAGATGCTCGGTGGCAGCAAGAGGCCTGACCAGCGCCAGCCTGGCCCGCCCGCAGCCACCGGCAGAGCAGTAAGGCTGCGCTTATTGAGCCTGCTACGGCTACAGCTACGGCTACGAATGACGTCTTCAGTCTCCATAGCCCAAGCGAAAGTTGTAATTTTAGTTTGGGAGACGTCTCTAGCTATTGACAGAAAGCAGAGGGGTGGGGACAAGAGCAAGGGGGAAGGCTGAAATGGAGAAGAGTTGTAATTTCTGTTTGTATGCTGAATTTACACACACACACACACACACACACACACACACACACACACACACACACACACACAATCAGAGCCGCCAACAGAAACAGAAACTGAAAGGAGCAGCCCCCCCCCCCCAACCCATAGCGCACCTACCACGGAAAAACAAATTTTAACTTTTACTTAACCCCCCAATACACATAAAAATACACCCCCAATCCCCCAATACATATAAAAATACACCCCCACCAACCAATACATATAAAAATACACCCCCACCAACCAATACATATAAAAATACACCCCCACCCCCCAATACATATAAAAATACACCCCAACCCACCAATACATATAAAAATACACCCCCACCCCCCAATACATATAAAAATACACCCCCACCCCCCAATACATATATTATATTACGGTGAAGGGTCGGCAGCGGCGGAAGTCAGCTGGGCTAAGCTTCTGTCTCGCCGGAGTGAGAGGTAGGCCCGGCGCACACACGAGCCGCCATTGTGGGACTGAGAGGTGCCTGCAGCGGGGCAGGGCCGGCAGCAACTGCTGTGACCTGCAGCCGGTACCCCCGCAGTCCCTACCGCCACCCACCGGCCCCCCGCAGTTACGCCAGCCGCCGGGTCCCCGCCACCATCCCACCACAGTCCCGCCAGCCGCTAGGCGCCTGCCACCGCCCCTCCCATCGCCATCCACCGCCCCCTCCCCCCCCACCACCACACCGCCCTCACCTCTGCAGCCACCGGCCCGACCTGTGATAATCCCCAAGTCAAGCCTGATTTGTATATGTATTGGGGGTGTATTTTATACATGTATTGGGGGGGAGTGGGGTATATTTGTAGATGTTTTGGGGGAGTGGGGTATATTTGTAGATGTATTGGGGGGGTGCGGTGTGTTTTTGTATGTATTGGGGGTTAAGTAAAAGTTACGCACTAAAAAAATATTTCCGTGGTATGTGCGCTATGGGTTGTAGGGGGGGAGGGGGTCTGCTCCTTTAATTTGTCCTGGCCCCATGATTTCTGTTGGCGGCCCTGATATCACACACACAATCCCACACACACACACAATCCCACAATCACACACACACACACAATCACACACAATCACACACACACACACACACACACACACACACACACACACACACACACACACACACACACACACACACACACACACACACAATCTCCCCCACACACACACAATCCCCCCCACACACACAATCCCCCCCACACACACAATCCCACACGCACACACACACACACACAATCCCCCCCACACACACAATCACACACACAATCCCCCCCACACACAATCACACACACACACTCAATCACACACACAATCCCACACCCACAATCACACACACGCAATCTCACACACAATCCCACACACACACAATCCCACACAAACAATCTCACGCACAATCCCCCCCCCCACACACACAATCACTCACACACACTCACAAACACACAATTACTCACAAACACACAATCACACACACTCCCACAATCACAATCCCCCACACACACAATCCCACACACACAATCCCCCACACACACACACAATCTCCCCCCCACACACAAAATCCCCCCCCCACACACACACACACAATCACACACACACAATCCCCCACACACAATCCCCCATCCACACACACAAGCCCACACACAATCCCCCCCACACACAATCACACACGCAATCTCACACACAATCCCACACACACAATCTCACACACAATCCCCCACACAATCACACACAATCACTCAATCACACACACACACAACCCCCCTCACACACACACACAACCCCCCCACACACACACAATCACTCACACACACAATCACTCACAAACACACAATCCTATACACACACAATCCCACCCCCCCCTCTCCCTGCACTAACACACAGACACATTTCCCCTCTCCCTGCATCAGATCAGAAGCTATCTGATCGGTTACAGCCTGTCACATGAGGAGACCGTCTCTGTAAAAATCAAATTCTACTGACTATAGAGATTCATGTCGCTCCGTCGCCGTCGCCCCTACTATAAGCTCATGCTACAGATTCAATGCATTTGTTTTGAAGCAACGTCGCTGTCGCCGTCGCCGGCACTATAAGCGCAGCCTAAGGGAGAGAGGCAGGAGCAGGTGAGCAGCAACCCAGGACAGTGCCGGAGAGAAGAATGGCCCAAAGTAAGTGTGTGTGTTTCACATATTAAAAGGTGCAACCTTGTGGCATCTTTTACTTTAAAACCGACATTCTTGTGTGTGTATTGTGTCTGTCTGTCTCTATCACCCCCCTTCCCTTTCCCCCCATCCCCTCCATTCTCTCCCCCCTTTCCCTTTATTATCTCCCCCCATTCCCTCCCCTTCCCACTTCCCCCCCCCCCCATTCTGTGTCTGTCTCTCTCTCCCCATTCTGTGTCTGCCTCTCTCTCCCCATTCTGTGTCTGTCTCTCTCTCCCCATTGGTTAATAAAGGGGCATGTGACCCTGCTAGTTTAAAAAATAAAAAATTAATATAGTGGGATTTCCCCCCCCCCCCCCCCCCCAATTTTTTTAAATTAAATCAAGGGTGCGTCTTAGAATCAATGGCTTCTTACAATCGAGGAAATAGGGTACTAGAAAATTTATAAATACTTAACCAAATTGGCGCAGAAACGAATGAGCAGATAAGATAATAGTGCAGGCTGAAAATAACCTTAAAGCCATGCTTGCTAATGCAAGAAGCCTGACAGATTTAAATGGAGAAGCTTGAAAAAATAGATGCAAGGGAGCAGTATGATATCATAGGCATTACTGAAACATGGTGGGATGAAACTCGTGACTGTGCAGTTAATTTAGAGGGTTATTCTCTTTATCGGAAGGATCGAGCAAATAGAAGAGGAGGTGGAGTATGTTTATATGTTAAACCAGATGTAAAACCTATTATAAGGGGAGATGTTTATGAAGGGAATGAAGAAAATGTAGAGACCTTCTGGATAGAAACTAGCAGTGGAGGTAAAAGTTTAAAGAAAATGTTTGTAGGAATATGTTATAAACCACCAAGTATCTGTGAGATTGAGGAAGCTAAAATACTGTTGCAAATGGAGAAGGCATCAAAACTGGGTCATGTTTGCATAATGGGGGATTTTAATTATCCAGACGTAGACAGTGGCAATGAGATTAGCATTACAACAAAAGGAAACAGGTTTTTGGGGGTGCTTAAAGACAATTATATGACCCAAATTATTGAGGAACCAACCAGGAGAGGGGCAATACTGGATTTGGTAATATCAAACAATTTATAAGTAATAGCAAATATTCAAGTCCTGGAACATTTTGGTAACAGTGATCATAACATGGTCCCATTTTAAATAAATCATCAAAAAACAGATTTCTTGGGTTTAACAAGACCTTAAACTTTAGAAAGGCAGATTTTAATAAACATAGGACTAATCTACAAGTAATACACTGGGATGATGTTTCTGCAGGGAAAAATTAGGACAATAATTGTGCAGTCTTTAAAACATTGTTAGAAGGACACACATCCGTGTATACCCTTGGGTAATAAGTATAAAAGAAATACCGTATTTCCTCGATTGTAAGACGTACTTTTTCCCCCATTTTCACATGGGTGAAATAGGACTTCGTCTTACAATCGATGTACTGGAAAAAAAAAAAAAAAACCAGGTAGGAGGCGCTGCAGAAAAAGCCACAGCAGCTTTCTGCGTTCTACCATCGGTGCGGTGGCCGGCTGCTTTTACCACGGGCACTCCGCCCGCTCCCCATGCGACTTACAGCTGATGTTCCGGTAGCTTGCTGGGTTTAAGTGCTGCCCCCCGCTGCGACAACACACAGATGATTTCAGCTGAGCTGATGATTGGGTAAAAATCATCTGGAGTAGAAGTCCAGGCGCCCTACGTAACACACCCAGTATGTTGGTTCTTGATGCATTTCGTGGACATTTATCTGAACAGATAAAGAATAAGCTTGCCAGAATGCGCTGTGACTTACTTGGTGGTTGTTCCTGGTGGCATGACTAGTCAACTTCAGCCCCTCGATGTTTCAGTAAACAAACAGTTTAAAGATCATATAAGGAAAGAGTATGAGGCATGGTTGTTATCTGAAAACCTTCCTTTGACACCTTCTGGTAAAATTAAGAGGGCATCTGCATCAAAACTTGCAGAATGGGTGTCAGCTGCTTGGAAGAAAATACCAGAAACAATAGTAAAGCACTCATTTAAGAAATGCTGCATCACAAATTCACTTGATGGTTCAGAGGATGCACTTTTGTGGGAAAACGCTGACCTCAATAACTCCCAAAGTGATTCAGAATAATCTTTAGATTCAAACTCTAACTCTGAATGTGATACTGAAGATGAAAGTAATATTTAATTGTATGGATAAATGTATGCTATTATTGTCTGCTAGTAAAAATATTTTTTCTGCACATTTAATTTAGTGTTTTTCCCCCCCAATTTGTTTTTATTATATCAAGGGTGCATCTTAGAATCGATGGCGTCTTAGAATTGAGGAAATAGGGTAAGTCAAAACCAATGTGGCTAAATAAACAGGTAAGGGAGGAAATGGAAAAGAAGACGCAGGCATTTAGATTCTTTAAGTCAGAAGAGATGGAGGCATCATATCTGAATTATAAGGAATGTAACAACAATTGCAAAAGGGCAATCAAATTAGCAAAAATGGATAATGAAAAAAAGAAGTGCAATAAAAAGTAAGATCAACCCTAAAAAGTTCTTTCAGTACCTTAATAACAAAAAAATGAGAAAAGAAATATAGGATCCTTTCACTGTGAAATGGGCAGGCAGATTAATGGAGACCAGGAAAAAGCAGAGGTATTAAACAAATTGTTTGCCTCTGGGTTTACCAGGGAAGAATCAATTTCAAGGTGTTAGCAATTCTTACTTCAGGAATAGAAGGTTCCCTATACGGAACAGTCTGAACTACAGTAACCAACGCTTCCCTCTCTTTCCAAGGCTTTAAGAGATTCACATGATATAACCGTTCTGGCTTCCTCCTCCCGGGCTGGCTAACTCTATAATTGACCTCTCCTACTCTTTCTAGGACTTCGTAGGCTGCCCGCCAGGTGGCCAAAAACGTACATTCTACTGTAGGTACCAGCACTAATACCGTATCCCACGGCCTAAATACCCTAAGTCTGGCATTCCGGTTATAAGAGTTCTGCTGTGAACTCTGGGCTTGCTGCATGTGTTGTCGCACAATCGGCAACACTGCTGAAATGCGATCCTGCATCTGAGAAATATGTTCGATTATGCTACGGTGGGGTGTTGACTCTGATTCCCAGGTCTCTTTGAGCATATCAAGTTTACCTCGTGGGTTTCTCCCATACAACAACTCAAAATGGGGAGTAACCTGTAGAGGCCTGTGGAACTCCTCTTACGGCAAACAACAAATACGGTAAGATTAAGTCCCAGTTTTTACCATCTCGGTCTATGGCCTTCTGCAACATATGTTTAAGGGGCTTGTTAAATCGCTCCATTAGGCCGTCGGATTGAGGGTGATAGACTGAGGTGTGTAAATATTTGATATTCAACAATCTGCATAGCTCTTTCGTAACCCGGGACATAAAAGGGGTTCCTTGGTTCGTTAATATTTCCTTGGGGATCCCGACCCGAGTAAACGACAACATTAACTCTTTGGCTATGCATTTAGCGGATGTATTCGCTTCTGGATATTTTGTGGCATAGTCTACAATGACTAGAATGTGTTGATGGCTCCATGCTGAGGGGCCTACCAGATCCATTCCAATACATTCAAAAGGAACTTCAATAATGGGCAAGGGTACAAACAGACTAAAGAACGATTTCACTGGTGAGGTCATTTGACACTCTGGACATGTCTCACAATAATGTTCTACCTCTTTGTGTAGACCCGGCCAGTAAAATCACGCCGTTATTCTATCAGTGGTTTTCTTTACCCCTAGGTGTCCCCCCAGGATATGGCTATGGGCCAGGTCAAACACCGGACTTTTAAAGGGCTATGACACAAGTAGCTGCTCTAACCTATCAGGGTCTTCTCTTTCTACCCTATACAATAAGTCATTATTGTAGACAAAGTAGGGTGGTGAAGGCATAACATCGGGGTTAACTGGTACCCCATTTATGCTCACTACTGTGGCCTTCGCGTTTACTAGCATCAAATCGTTTAGTTGGGCAGAGGCAAACTTTATGGGAGCAACCAGTAAGCGGATGTATTCCGGAGGGGAACCGCTTCTGGATATTTAGAAAAAAGCCAAGGTTCCGTTTGTACGATGCGCGGAACACGCCCCCTGCGGCGTGTTCCTTCCTTACCTGTTTACTTCTGATCGCCGCCCTCTAGCTGCGAGTCAAGATCCTGTGTCTTTAAGGATTCTGAAGCAGGCAACGCCATCTTGCTTTCTGGCAAACCCTGCCCTCTTCCTCCTGACAGGAAGTAAGCCTCTCTTTGACTTTCTCTCTGCTATTAGTCATTTGCTGTTGATGGATATCCAGCGGAGCGTCGCCGAGTGCCCAAAAAAGAAAAAAGTGAATAGTGTAATATTGTTAAGTAAAGTGATAAAATATATCAAGAGCTGCCAAATTCCTACTTACAAACCCAGTAGGAAAAGGAGCATGTGTGGCAGTCTGGAATTGCAATATATCCCGGTCTGGAGGTATGGTATATAGGTCAGCAGTCTCAAAGAGAAGAGAGAACAACCATAGTGCAGATAAAAATATAACAAGTTTATCAATCAAAAAATGACAAATGGAGGCTTACGGCAGTCAGAGAATAACAGGCATTGGAACAGCAAGGTCTTTACTGCGTCTCTCGGTACACACTGGAACCACTACCGGATACGTCACTTCCGGATCGCGACGTCACGGTCACCGGAACACAGGACACAGGATGCTGCCAAGGAACCCACTGCTACTCTCCTCCTCCAAGATGGCTGACAAGCCGGACTCTGCCTCCCCTGCAGGGAACTGCTCCGCTGCTTTGCTCTGTGTGCAGAGCTGATCGGGGAGAGTGGGGCATTCCAGATATATTTTTATCTGCACTATGGTTGTTCTCTCTTCTCTTTGAGACTGCTGACCTATATACCATACCTCCAGACCGGGATATATTGCATGGTGACATTCTCTTTTGAGACAGTGGAAAAAGAGTCAAGGAAAGCAGGAAAAGAGTAGGAAGCAAAGTAGGAGAGCAGGAAACAGAGGGAATGTTCTGGTGTAGGGATTCAACCTCTTTCTTAAAATAAGCAGCAAAGTCCTGAGGTGAGATGAAGGAAGAGTTAGTGTGGGGATAGACTTGTGAGTGTTGATTAATGGAGAGAAATAGGTTTGTTTAGCTTGAGAAAGGACAGAATTGCAACAGGATAGCATAAATTTGTAGTGAATGAAGTCAGTGAAACTATGAAAGTTAAAACTGAAGGCATTAAAAAGAACTGAGTGGAGGGAGATAGCATGAGCGTGTGGAGTTATTTGTGTGTTAAGAAGTTATATAAACCTCAGCTATATAAAAGCCCGTTGGTTAATTTTTGAGAGGCCATAAAAACTGTAATACCCTATGCAAAGATCTGGACATGAGAGATCTAGAAATAGATCGCGCGCACCGCGCACTGGCCCCCCACTCGAATGACCCGAAACGTAGGAGGGACATCATAGTACGCCTACACAGTTACTCCACGAAGGAGAAAGTGATGGCGGCGAGCAGAGAGGCGAACAACCTGACCTTTCAAAACGAGCCAGTGCAAATATTTAGTGACCTCGCCAAGATCACCATTGAACGCCGCCGAGACCTCAAGCCACTCACCCAACTACTGCGGGAAAACAACATACCCTACCGGTGGGGATTCCCGTTCCGACTTACCATAAGCAGAGGCGGGAAGCAGAGATCCATCAGATTACCGGAGGAGATGCAGGGGCTCGCCCACGAACTAGGCCTGATGCTGCCACAGACAAGGAACAACGCGCGGAGGGAACCACGTGAAGCAAACCAGGAGCGGAGACCCATAAGAGCGTCGGAGAGATTGGCCGGCTAGCAGGAGCAACAGACCTGACCGCCTAGAGGAGAAGCCCTGCGTTCCGGAGTCCTTGCCTCCCTTCTGGGGACCATGGAGAAGGCTGGCATATCAACACAGTTCCGTTAGTTGTTGTTCCTCCACCCAGTTGACTGGAGAGACCCCAGCACCCCATGGTTCGATTTGTAGGAGCCAACGTGTGCACCCCTACGAGCAGAAGAGGCGAGTTGAGAGGCGCGGAGGCGGGAGAGGGGAAACCCAATCCACCTGTTAGCCTTACCAGCTAAGCCCCGCTGGGAACTCCTCGACCTACCTGTGGACACCGCCTCGACCAGGTTTGATTGCCCCCCCCAGATAAACGTTACATCTGGGCCCGGCGAGAAATAGCTGGCTCCCCCCCCCCAATTAGACTGTCAAAGAAACCGTTAACCCTGTTGAGACTGTTAAGCACTTTTTCTAAGCCGTGAAACCCACCCCTCCCCCACCTGTTCTACATGCAGTTCTAATCCCTGTTGCGATCCAAGTTATAGCTACGTTCTAAAGCCCCACATTATCCATCACAATAACCTAATAATACGCCAACCCCCCCATTGCCCCCCCCCTCCCCTTCACACATATGGCCCCATGCCCCCCCTCCCTCCCCATGGCCCCCGCTCACATCCTCGTCCTCCCCCCTCCCCCCCCAGCATACAGAGAGAAACGTACAATAGAACACCCATATAACACAACCAACACAAAACTCCTAATACCGAGCAGCCAATCGTATACCATTCCAGGTTCCCATTATAAAGTTCCCTACCCCTCTCCCCCCCCTCCGCTTCCCCCCCCCCCCTGCATCCCTTCTGCTCGCTGACCCGTAGCACCCCCCCCTCCCCGAAACCGCGCTCATAACCACAAAGCGCACAGTTCACCCTACCTGCCACATCAGAAACGCATGGTGTCGTATCCCCCGAAGCGCCTCGGGACATGGTGTCAGGCAGAGCAATGCCCTGAGATGACCGCACCATCTCACGCAGCCGCATACTGACCGCAGATTGCAAATCAGCCCACACACCCATAAGAATACAATCCTGGTTTCACAATAATCCTCCTACAGACCTACCCTCGGTCACTCTCTCCTGCTCCCCTTCATTCCCCCCCCCCTCTCCTCACTCCCCCACCAGACCCCCCCCGAATAGAACAATAAGTACGAACTCCAACACAAAGGCTCCCCACCCCACTATACGCATTCAAAGCGGAGGCCGTCGCGTTATAACTGTCCACACGAACCACCACGGAGATCAAATGTATGTCTAAAGTATAAAGTGGAACACAGCAGGAGGCAAAAATACTCCCCGTCGCCCCTCCCCAAAAAAACCCCATCACCCCCCCCCCCCACTGAACACTACGAACCCCACCATAGGAGTTCCCCTCTTCGCCATACGCAATCAACGCTGAGACCACCCCGATATAACTGTCAATATGTACTACCAATATGTTTTTACCAATGTGTATTAAAAATGTAAATAGCTATATATCTAACGTATAAGTGACTTAAAACCAGATGCCTAAACACCCCCCCCGCTATTCCTCCCCGATACCACCTACGACCCAACTCTCCCCCCCCTCACACCTCCTCCCCCCCTCACCCCCCCTCTCTGTAACACCCCCCCCAACATAGCCGCCCAGCCCAAAGACCACCTCACCTGCTCCTCCAGAATCCCAAGATAACTGTATAACTGAATATCTAATGTATAAATGTCTCAAAGCTAGATGCCAAAACACCCCCCCCCCTGTAACCCCTCCCCATTCTTCCCCCCCGCCCCCCCCCCCCGGATACGATGAACCCCATCATAAAGGTCTCCAACCTCGCGGCACACAACAAAAGCCGAAATCACCCCGGTATAACCGCCTATATGTATTACCAATGTGCATTACCAATGTGTATCACCAATGTGAACAGCTGTATACCCAATGTAAAAGTGATTTAGAACCAGAGGCCCAAACACCCCCCCCCCCCGCTACCCCTCCCCGATACCACCGACTACTCCCCCCTCCCCTCCCCCTCCTCACACCCCCTCCCCCCGGACCCCCCCCTCCTATAACACCC
Organism: Ascaphus truei; assembly: GCF_040206685.1. NCBI lineage: Eukaryota > Metazoa > Chordata > Amphibia > Anura > Ascaphidae > Ascaphus > Ascaphus truei. Next base: position 22,692 of record NW_027453875.1, on the reverse strand, counting down.
CCCCCCCCAACATACACGTCCGGCACAAAGACCATCTCACCTGATCCTCCAGAATCCCAAGGTACCACGTCCCGGAAGAGTAACGAGCGGATCAGTGCCCGGGACTAGCCGCATCACCAAGAGAAACCACTACGCAGCATACACAAAATAAGCCAACCCGCAGACTCAAAGATGTGCATCCACAGGCCCATAGCAAACCCATCATGATTCTATCCCTAATCACCCTCAAACAACCCCACCCCCCTCCTCCTCCCCCCCCCACTCCCCTTCCCCTAATCCTCCCCCCCTGCCCCCCTCCCTAGATACTACAGTGAACATGAACCCCACTACCAAGGTCTCCTCATCCTCCCTCAGTTGCAACCAAAACAAAGCTTATTAAGGTACAACCCTCCGCATGGCTCACTAAAATAATTGTCTGCCTCTCTATTGTACAAGCGATTCTTGTGTGTAATACATATTGCAATGAAGAATGGTATGACTACTGTATAGGCGATCTAAAACAAGGCGCCGAAGGGCTCCCCACTACTACCCCTTTCCACCGCTATCCCCCCCCTCTCCCCTCCCCCTTCCCTCCCCAACCCCTACCCTCAAGAATGGGGCACCAAGAGACCCAGCTACAAGCAGACGCCTGGGTGAAGGGCACCAATGGACACGCTCCATGGACATGGAGAGCGGAAACGCTCTCTAGAATCTCTCTTCTGACTTACCTGTCCCCCCCCCTATCGATCACTTCCTCCCCCCCCTTTCCCCCCCCCCTCCCCCCCCCCCCTCTCCCCCCATATGGGAATAAAGGGCATGAATGTGAACTTGAGAGGGATATAACAAAGAACCAGAGGGTTCAGCGCCCCCCCCCCCTACACTGCCCACCGGCTTCCGACACCGGAGTCTACCCCGATGGGCACGTTTGCCCAAAAGCCGGTCGCCCGAGGACCAGGCAAATACCTGATAGGTTCGTACACGAACCTCATCTTCTTCTTCTCCCTACCGCTGATCCTGTCCCAAAGGTCCTAATACCCCACCCTCACCCCCTCCCTCCTCAGACCACTCAGTCAATCTCTCAAAAAAACAAGCTGTCTTGAGAAGTTTGCCAGGGCAAAGAACACTCTTAAGCCTTAAAGTCACGACCCCCCCAGATGGGAAGGGAGGGTTCTTAAAAACCACGACTACAAAAGCCACATATGGCTTCTAACGCTCCAGTGAAAATAGTGTCGCTTAACGTCAAAGGACTACACAATAATAGAAAAAGGAGGCTTGCCCTCCAAGACATGAAGCAGGCAGGGGGAGACATCGTATTCCTGCAGGAAACCCACTTCACATCACAAGACCCCCCAAATTTACTCAAAAAAGTGTTTCCAACATGCTTTTTCGCATCATTTAGTAGTAAAAAGCGGGGAGTGGCTATACTAATCAGACAAGGAACTCCATTCAATCATATCAAAATGACCACGGATCCAGAGGGTAGATTTCTCGTGGTATATGGCTCCTTAGCGGGCTCAGCAATCGCTCTAATCAATGTATATGCCCCAAACGAAAATCAAACAGAATTTCTGAAAACAGTACTTGAGGGCATCGACCCGGGATATCTGTCATCGATGATAGTGGGGGGAGACCTAAACATGGTCTTTAACCCCACCGAGGACAGATCAACCGCATTGGGTCACCCCCGTACAAGCCACTCCCAAATCACGGGGAAACGGTTCAGGGGCCTAATGGACGAGTTCTCATTGGTGGACATATGGAGGGCACAACATCAGGGCCAGAGAGACTATACTTTTTATTCGGCACCTCACCAGACCTATTCGCGCATAGATTATTTTCTGCTGACCAAAAACATTATGGAGGCAGCCACGAAATCAGACATCGGCCCCATCACGTGGTCAGACCATGCCCCAATCACCTAGACCCTTTCCACACCATTCGAAAAGACGACATCGTATTCCTGGAGATTGAATGACTCCCTATTAAACCACCCTGAGATAGAGAGAGAAATCAGAGCCTCCCTCAAGGACTATTTTTTCTTTAACTCAGGGTCGGTGTCATCTCCAGCGATACTATGGGAAGCCCATAAGGCGGCAATCAGAGGCAAATTCATCTCTATTGCCTCCCATAGGAAAAAAAAACAAACAAAAATTGATATCGGAAGTCACGGATAACATCCTAAAATTAGAACAATCCCATAAAGCTAACCCTGCAAAAAAAACCTATAAAGCCCTAACAATAGCCAGACAAAAGCTCAAACAGACCCAAATGGAAGATGTGGAAAAAGCCCTTAAATGAACTAACCAACATTATTATGATAAGGGTAACAGGGCGGATAAGCTTTTGGCCAGCAGACTACGAGGTATTCAAAAAAGGTCCCAAATAACAGCAATCAAGAATAGGTCTTGTGAAATACAATATAGTGACAAAAAAATAGCAGCGGAGTTCACAAAATATTATACAGAACTCTATAATCTACGACCCAAAATTGGTCGGTCAGAACCAAATGCATCAGAAGCGATCAAAAAATACTTAGACAAATGTCAACTCCCCACCCTAATCGAAGAGGAAAATGAGACCCTCAACGCGGAGATCACAAAAGAAGAATTAGAAGAAGCGGTAAAAGCATTAAAGATCTCCAAGTCTCCTGGCCCCGATGGCTTCACTAATGTCTACTATAAGAGATTCTTGCCCATATTATCCACGCATCTATTAAAAATGTTCAATCATTTTATGGAAGGAAATTCGATCCCCACCTCCATGTCCCTAGCCAACCTAGCCATTATCCATAAGGAAGGCAGAGACCCGATGCAATGTGGAAGCTACCGTCCAATCTCCCCCCTCAATAACGACCTCAAACTATATAGCAAAATTCTGGCCACCAGGTTAAATCCCATCTTACCAAGACTGATCAACATTGATCAAGTCGGATTCGTGACAGGTCGTCAGGCCTCAGACAACACACGTAAAATAATTAATATCGTTGAGCATGTCCACCTCACAGGTACCAAAGCAATATTACTCAGCCTAGACGCAGAGAAGGCGTTCGATAGAATTGACTGGCTATTCTTAGACCATACAATGCGTAAATTTGGCTTTCGAGACGCATACTTAGAAGGGGTCCGCAGACTTTACCAAGATCCATCCGCAACGGTAAAATTACCAGGAGGCAATGCCCAGAGTTTTGGTATCCAAAATGGCAAAAGACAAGGGTGCCCCCTGTCCCCTCTCCTCTTCGCACTCACTATAGAACCACTGGCGGCTACCATTCGAAACAACGTAGATATTCAAGGGATAGAAATTGGGCATACGTATTATAAAATATCATTGTTTGCGGACGATATAATACTAACACTCTCAAGACCCCAAATCTCCCTCCCCAACTTACAAAAAGAGCTCCTAGACTTCGGAATTATATCAGGTTATAAAATTAATAACGAGAAATCCGAAGCGCTAAACCTCAACCTGAAATATAATATATCATTAATTCACTTATAATTTAATAGGTCACGAATAGGTTAGATTTAAACATCTCCTTTAATTATTTAGTAGAATAGAGTATATTCACACACACATAAGCCTATTATTATCCTCTTATTTTATATATGTTAATTGTTGTATGTTAATATGAGTAATGTATGTTTCAATTGTTTGTTAAATGTAACAGCTGATTATAACTACTTGCAGTAGCACTTTATATGAACATTTTCAAAGCACAGGTGACAGAATTACTATGTCTAAGGACTTCCTCATTACACCTATTGCACAAGTGCTTTTGGACTGCAGGTGAAATCAATCCCTGTAAATCACAGATTTTGTATTTAAGGGACTATGTTGGACTCCATATTTTATATACCCCTGAGGAAGAAAGCAGAGAGCCTTTCGAAACGCGTAGGGTGGCGTTTTAGCACTCTACACTTTGGAGATTGTATCCCCACGCTCAGTTCCATCTGCGCTTGCAGCAGACCTGCCAGCTCGCTGACACCGACGGCGTGCTGCATCAGCTGCTGCTGCTGAATCTGCGTTTGCTGCTTACTGGTTTTCCTGCTGATGTCGACGGCGTATTGAATCAGCTGTAGCTGTTCATCACCTCCTGGGCGTCTTCCCAAGTGAGTCGCGGAAGGCACCGTACCAAGATCTCCACACTTACGGTCCCAGAGACGCCAGCCAGCAGAGAGCAGCTTTACAAACGAGAGGGGATACTCTCAAAATTATCCACCGCCTACTTACTCATTCCATCTGGTGAGTAGGCATTGCTACTATCTCTATCGGCGGTGCAGAGTGCTTCTATTTTTATCGCATTATTTGTTTATTAAATGTCCGTGTGTAATATATATTATTTATAATTGTTATTAAATGTTTTAATATTGAGATTTCACCAATTTATTTTTCAGCTGTTACATGTTGTTAAGTGTTGTCCGTTTATAGTCACAGTATTACGCTATGTGTTGTGCTTTTTCTTTTCTTTAAGCACAACGTGAGGAGTTTCGTGTCTACAGCCAACAGGCTTGGTTTTCTTATATCCTTTTGCAGTATATATCTTATTTGGCGCCAGTAGATACTTTCCCTTTCCATGCTAAACCTCAACCTGCCAGAGCCAGAGATGAAACTCCTTAAACTAAATTTTAACTACCGATGATGCTCCTCCTTTATCAAATATTTGGGAGTAAAGATATCGGGGAACTACCAATCTCTGTATTACCATAATTACCCGGCCCTCTTTCGGAAAATTAAAATAGACCTAGATAAATGGGGAACCTACCAAATTTCATGGATCGGGAGTATGATCTCGGTAAAAATGAACATACTCCCCAGATTATTATATTACTTCCAGACACTCCCGATCCACATCCCTGGCGCAGAATTGAAAAATATCCAGAAACAGATCCTTCACTTTATCTGGCAGGGGAAAAAACCAAGAGTCGCGAGAACAGTTCTACTTGCCTCGAGGGGAAGAGGGGGCCTGGGGGTCCCCGACATTATGCGGTACTACCAAGCCACCCAGCTAAGGCAGGTAGTAGTATGGAACGCGGAACCCGGCCAATATTGCTGGCTAGACATAGAAATGCAATACGCCGGCACGCCTTCTTTGCCAGCATGTCTTTGGTCCCTGAGCAGGGAAGACTTGCAGAAAAACAAATTCCAATTAGGACCAATGAGGCATACATGGGAGACCTGGACGAAATGCAAACTGAAATTTAAGCTCACAACCACCAAATCCCAACTCACACCAATTATCCAAAACCCTAAATTCGCACCAGGCTGTGAGCCCAGACAATTTGAACAATTCACAACCAAAAACATAAGGGCAATTGCTGACTTCCTGAGCTTTGGGGAGTTCCTGAGCTACCAAAGGCTACAAAACAAATACGAAATACGGGGATTGAACGTCTTCAAATATCTCCAAATTCGGCACTACGTCCAATCAATATCACCAACGTTGGAATTTCCCCCTCTCACGAATTTCGAAAAACTATGCAAAGAGACATCGCACCAAAAAGGTCTAATAACACAAATATACTCAGAACTAGAAAGGGCAACAGATGCCCCGGTTCATGACTATATGATCCATTGGGCAGCTGAATTAGGCATAGTTATAGACCAAGAGGACTGGGAAAGTATTTGGGACACAGCATCAGGAACTTCCATATGTACCACAATCAAAGAAAATATATATAAAATATTGTTTCGCTGGTATCTCACCCCAGTTAGAATAAATCAAATCTACCCTCTGGCTTCTGACCTATGTTGGAGAGGCTGCGGACAAAAGGGTGACATGGCCCACATATGGTGGTCATGTCCAGAAATTCAGAAATACTGGGAAACCATACAGACTCTAATCACAGAGGTCACAGACCTCACAATACCCATTGATCCGCTGACCTACTTGCTGGCCAGGCCAATTGAGAACATTGACCGCCCAACAAGTAAATTGATCTCCTTCATTCTTACGGCGGCTAGATGTGTGGTGGCGGCCTCATGGAAGAAGGTGTCTCCCCCCCCTAGGTAAACTGTTAAAAACAGAATACAGGAAGTTATGTTAATGGAAAAGCTCTCGGCCTTCCTGAAAAGGAAAACAGAGCCCTTTTATAACATATGGGAACCGTGGCTGTCCCGTACGGCAGCTTAAGGAAGATCACCCCCCCCACAACAGACAACAGAAGTCAGTAGTAATGGAAGAAAATGGTGCAATGGACTAAGGAGGAAGCCCCCCCCCCAGACCCAACCCCTCCCTCTTCTCCATCCCTTTCTCTCCGCCTCTCCCCCCCCCATTTTCTGTTTCTATCCTAACGCCAACCCTGCCGACCCACATTTGAAGGTCGGGGGCGCGTTGAGTCTTTCCCTCTCACTGTCAATAAAACGAAAAACTTGTATTAGGCAAAATGATGTCTATCCAGCATACAATGTATTTCGAATAATGCCTATTAAAAAAAATTTGGAGAAAAAACAGCAAAAAAAAAAAAAAAAAGAACTGAGTGGAGGGAGATAGCATGAGCGTGTGGAGTTATTTGTGTGTTAAGAAGTTATATAAACCTCAGCTATATAAAAGCCCGTTGGTTAATTTTTGAGAGGCCATAAAAACTGTAGTTCTTAGGGCTCTGGATAAAGCTCCATGTATTTAAACTTTAAGCAAAAGTTCCAATCCAATAATTATTATTTTTCAGAAAGAAGCCGTGGTGTGCCGTTATCTAATCTGTTCAGGGTCAATTGGCGAAACGCCCAGAAACAAGATGGCTCTTTGCCCGGGAACAAGTCTTATAAAAAAATGTTTTTTTCTTTAGTCAGATGAATATGCAGAGTGTCTTTAGAATTATAAAGCTGACCGTGTGCTTATCACTGTGCAATGAGATTATATAAAGCAAGACATTAGTGTGAAGTCTTATACAAAATCATTTGTCTATTAACTGAATATGTGATGTATGTTATAACTTTTAACCATTTATTTTTCCAAAGGTGTCCGTAAGCAGTGGTTATTGTAAAAATTGCTGTATAATCTAGAATGGGTTTGCCAGGAAGTGGTGAATTTGTGAGTCACCTCTCATTTGTGGGTGTGTCTTGTGCATAGGGTTAAATACAGAGGATACATAGTTGCAAAAGCAGTTACATAAGTGAATAAGGTATGCAATATTTACAAGGCATTTCAATTTTTTTAGCAGAATAGTTACAGTGGAGTGTTTGGGTAAAAGCCAGATAGGGATTGGCTAGGGAAATTTGTATGGGTAAAATAATTGCTTAATTGGGCAGTGATTTTTTTTTCCATGACAGTGGATAGTATTGGGAGAAGAGAGATTGGCCTGTAGTTTGAGACAGTGTTTTTTGTTCCCACTTTTGAAGATTGGAACAAACTCTGGCAGTTTCCCAGGTCTGAGGGATATGGCCTGCAGACAGGATAGAATTAATTATGGAAGCAAGTGGTTTGGCAAGGGATGAGGCCCCAAAGTTTCAGGAACTTAGATTGTAGCAAAGTCAGGTTCACATTGGCTACTTAGGTTTAATTTGAGGAACGAATTAGGAACATTAATAGGGAATACCTCTGTCTATATGCGGATGCTAAGACAGGAGTAAACACATTGATACAAGAATTTATTCCTAGGTATAAATTATCTCCCTATGAGACACATATGGGATGACTTATGACTATCAGCAGTCCAAAGGAACGAATTAAGGACCATGTTATTGGTAATAAAACAATAAGTTGTATGCAACTAATACATTTTTTGAGTCTCTCTAGGCAAAGTTGAAAGTGCTTGTGAAAAATATGAGTAGTAAACCTCGTGATGTCTGATGCTCAACAAAGTGCATGTGACTGCTGATGGAGAAGTTTTTAACAAGGCAACCCTTGTAAAGTATAGCTATAATATATGATGGCAATCCTGCTGCAGATAATGTTATAAATGAATAAAAACAGAACGGGAGGACCATATAACAGACTTTAAACCAGGGTGGGGGGCTATGTGCAGGAAATTGGATAGAGGCAGGACGAGGAGTACCCTAAGATACCACTCTCCTGTACTCACGGAACATCGGAGCCTGCTGCCATACCCCACCCGGTGTCTTCACTGCTCGCTCCCTTGGTTCGGCCGGTCCCGGATCCGCGACGTTGCTGCTCATGCGCTGCTGTGTGACGTCACTGCCGGTAACAGGTAAATCCTTCCGAGACGGCTCCAAAGTGTGTCCTGTACACCAGCGTCCCCTTGCGGCTCCACTGGGCAGCCTCAAACCGGTGTATGGGGAAGCGGTCACGATTCTTCAATACAGGAGGAATTGCCTGCGTGCTCCAGCCGTGGTAGTAACAAGTAATTGAATGGATCGGTGGAAGGCGGTCACTGCATATAGAACTCAGCCACAAAGTAAAATAAAATCAGCTTTAATGAAACATGTTGCTGCTCTTTTTCTTACGGGTCAGTGTATTTCTGTCCATGACTTCTGCTTTTTTAAAAGCTGATGTTATATCTTTAGCAGAATACCCCCTTTCAAGGAATCTGTCAGACATCTCTTTGGCTCTAGACAGAAATACCTCATTGTCCGAGCATAAACGTTTTAATCTAATAAATTGAGCCCCTGGAATATTCTTTATCAGAGAACGGGGATGAGAGCTATGTGCACGTAAAAGTGTATTTCTGGAATTTGGTTTTTTATAGATGTCTGTCTGAATGTTCAGTTCACCGTTTATTAGATTAAAACGTTTATGCTTTTTAAAAAAGCAGAAGTCATGGACAGAAATACACTGATCCGTAAGAAAAAGAGATAATTTATTTCAAAACAAGAGAGAGATTCCAAATTGTTTTTAGAAAATAAAAAGAGTCCGCTCTTCATCACTACATTTAATTCGCAATCACAGCAAATTTGCAATATCATATCAAAACACTGGCACACATTATTGCTCGATAAGGACATTCGCAACATTGTACAACAGGGACCAAGATTCTCTTATCGCAAGGCAAAAACTCTAGCATTCCATTTGTCACCAAGTATGTTTGACTCCAAATCCAGCTTTCCAAAAATTAGAAACATTCCAAAGGGTTTCTTCAAATGCGGCAGTTGCTCTATGTGTCAGTACACATTTCAGACAAAATATATCATGTATAATGACAATTCCAAAAAATACTTTTTACATTTTTTTCTAAATTGCAACATTAGCTTTGTGATTTATGTCCTCTTTTGTGGTTGCGGAAAAAAATATGTGGGTCACACCACGAGACCACTTAAAGTAAGGATAGCAGAACATGGCCGACTGATAAAGAAAAAAGATTTAAATCATCCAGTTGCACGACATTTTTCTTTATGCCCCAAAGGTGGTATAGATCATTTTTCATTTACAGCTATTGAACACATTCCATGCCACCCCAGGGGGGGAAACAGAGAGAACAGCCTAAATCAAAAAGAGATGTATTGGATATACACTCTCAACACCCTCCATCCGCATGGCATTAACCTGGATTGGGAGCTTAAACACTTCCTTCAGGGCTGAGCGGATGTGGGGGTCTTGGGAGTGTATTCTGAGCCATCATTACACTATTTAAAATTTATATCTCGGCAGCAACAACATGCCTGCTGTCGTTCAAATACATCATATTTTATTAATAGAATTCAGCGTCCCTTCTGCTAATAAAGATCCATCTAAGGGTTAAGCGTCCTTGTTACCATAGTATCAACTATGGCCATTCAATAAGGTGATATTTACATTATTCCATTATGGTTTTTGTATTGTGTTATACATTTAATGATTATAGTCTTAATCCAATGCTAGTTGTATATATATATATATATATATATATATATATATATATATATATATATATATATATATATATATATATATATATATATCGTTATACGCTTTACCTTTTCGTTTGCAATTCCCATTTGCTTCAAGTATATCCCTACTAGATATATAGATATATACCTTTTTCCTTCAATAATATTTTCAAATTCATTATGTATGCTATACATCAAATACTTTGTTTTTATTGGTGTTTTTAAACTTAGTTTGTATAAGATGTGTGTCTTTTTTAATAATTGTTTATGCATAGTAGTGCTCTTATGGGCCATATCAACTCCCTCCCCTCAGTTTTTTTTATGTGATTACTAGAGTGCTAACATCTGTGATTGAACCAATAATTGTGAAGGGCTTTCCTATTTAAGATGCATACAGTATGTGCAGACATCTGTCACTCTTTGATAAAGTTCCAACACGGAACGAAACGCGTCAGAGGACTATTCTGTGATGTACAGCAACATGTTTCATTAAAGCTGATTTATTTTACTTTGTGGCTGAGTTCTATATGCAGTGACCGCCTTCCACCGATCCATTCAAACAAAGTTGAAAGTGCACCTACTCAAGATGGGGTTAATAGTCACATATTTCCTGCAAGCATGCTCTTCATCCCAGGTGAAAAGGCCTAAAGTAACCACCAATACAGCAATTAAAGTAGCAGAGTTCTTTTCCTGGCCCCAAAGCAAGTAAAACTCGTTCCAGCTCCACAAACGTTCCAGCGCCACCAAAGTCACCTAAAGCACAGCTGCAGCAAGTTAACGTCTTGCCGAGTCAAACTCTAACCGTTAAACAACGAGGAAAATAAGACACCAGGCTAAGGCCTGGTTTTATCAGAACATTTCATTTTTTCAGACACTCATTAGTTTTATTTTTTAGAGTGTGTTAAGTTAGAAATTTAAGGTGTATGTACAATTGAGCCTTGATGGGAGGATTGGTTTCCTGGAAGCGTGGCCTGTGAAAGCTCTTGTATGTGTTTTGGCAGTACTCATCACTCTCTATGTATGTGTCATGTGCAGCAAAACTTTGATCCAGAAGTGTGTTGCACCTCCACTGAAAGGAGGGGGTCACCCAGGAGCGTGGGAGGTCTGAGAGTGTGTGTGTGAGGTCTGAGAGTGTGTGTGTGAGGTCTGAGAGTGTGTGTGTGAGGTCTGAGAGTGTGTGTGTGAGGTCTGAGAGTGTGTGTGTGAGGTCTGAGAGTGTGTGTGTGAGGTCTGAGAGTGTGTGTGTGAGGTCTGAGAGAGAGAGTCTGAGTGTGTCTGAATGAGTGAGAGAGAGAGACAGTGTGTGTGAGAGAGACAGAGTATCTGAGAGAGACACTAACTGTGCACTGCATCTGTTAGGTATGTATATACAACTTTGTTTTTACTTTGGCGCCGTGGAAAAATCCTGATCGCCTTGGGAGCCTTGAACCGAAAAAGTTTGGGAACCACTGCTATATATTATATATATAATACAGTATATACACTATATAATTTATGTGTGTGCTGCAAATCTTATTGCCGGCATAAAATATTTGGTGTATTTTAGTGTTAAAAATGCCTTCAGGAACGGAACCTTTCATTTAAACAGTGTTCCTATGGGAAAACGTGTTTCGCTTTGCAACGCCATTTTGAGTAACGCGTTGTGTTGGATAACCGAGGACTGCCCGTATTGTGAAAGAAATCGTGTACTTTATTTCTCCAGGAACATTTGTGTTTCACTAATGAGAGCTTTATAATTACTTTGTTTTCTATGGAAATTTAATGTTTTTTTGTTTGCTAAATGGGTTTTGTAACTTGACAATTGGCTACATCTAACCTATTACATATGCCAGCGGTGCGCAAGCTGGGGGCGCAAGATTACGTAGGGGGGGGGGGGGGGGCGCAGGCTGCGTGCGGGGAAACCTGGGGGCGGGCAGAGCTGTGCACGGGCAGCCAGAAGTGTGTGTGGAGTTGAATGTGTGTGTGTGGGTTGAATGTGTGTGTGGGGGGTTGAATGTGTGTGCGTGGGGGTTAATGTGTGTGCGTGGAGTTGAGTGTGTGTGCGTGGGTTGAGTGTGTGTGCGTGGGGTTGAGTGTGCGTGCGTGGGGTTGAGTGTGTGTGCGTGGGGTTGAGTGTGTGTGTGTGGGGTTGAGTGTGTGTGCTTGGGGTTGAGTGTGTGTGCGTGGGGTTGAGTGTGTGTGCGTGGGGTTGAATGTGTGTGTACGTGGGGTTGAATGTGTGTGTGCATGGGGTTGAATGTGTGTGTGTGTGTGTGCATGTGTGTGTGATTGAATGTGTGTGTGTGGTTGAATGTGTGTGTGTGGTTGAATGTGTGTGTGTGGTTGAATGTGTGTGTGTGTGGTTGAATGTGTGTGTGTGTGTGGTTGAATGTGTGTGTGTGTGTGTGTGTGTGTGTGTGTGTGTGTGTGGTTGAATGTGTGTGTGTGGTTGAATGTGTGTGTGTGGGGTTGAATGTGTGTGTGGGGTTGAGTGTGTATGCGTGGTTGGTTGTGTGTGGGGGGTTGCGTGTGTGTGGGGGGGTTGTGTGTGTGTGTGTTGGGGGGGTTGAGTGTGTGTTGGGGGGGTTGAGTGTGTGTGGGGGGGTTGAGTGTGTGTGTGTGGGGAGGGGGTGAGTGTGTGTGTGGGTAGGGGATGAGTGTGTGTGTGGGGGGTGAATGTATGTGTGTGGGGGGTTGAGTGTGTGTGGGGGGTTGAGTGTGTGTGTGTGGGGGGGGGTTGAGTGTGTGTGCGGGGGGGGGAGTGAGTATGTGTGCGTGGTTGGTTGTGTGTGCGTGGTTGGTTGTGTGTGTGTGGTTGGGTGTGTGTGTGTGTGTGTGTGTGTGTGTGTATGTGTGTGTATGTGTGTGTGGTTGGTTGTGTGTGTGGTTGGTTGAGTGTGTGTGTGGGGGGGGGGGTTGAGTGTGTGGGGGGGGGGGGGTTGAGTGTGTGTGTGTGGGGAGGGGGGGTTGAGTGTGTGTGTGTGGGGGGGGGGGTGGAGTGTGTGTGTGTGGGGGGGGTTGAGTGTGTGTGTGTGGGGGGTTGAGTGTGTGTGTGGGGGGGTTGAGTGTGTGTGGGGGGGTTGAGTGTGTGTGTGGGGGGGGTTGAGTGTGTGTGTGTGGGGGGGGTTGAGTGTGTGTGTGTGGGGGGTTGAGTGTTTGTGGGGGGGGGGGGTTGAGTGTGTGTGTGGGGGGGGGGTTGAGTGTGTGTTTGTGGGGGGGTTGAGTGTGTGTGTGTGGGGGGGTTGAGTGTGTGTGGGGGGGGTTGAGTGTGTGTGCGTGGGGGGTGGTTGTGTGTGTGTGGGGGTTGAGTGTGTGTGTGTGGGGGGGTTGAGTGTGTGTGTGTGTGGGGGGGACAGAATTGAGTGTGTGTGTGTGTGGGGGGGGGGTTGAGTGTGTGTGGTGATTTCAGTATGTGTGTTGTCTGTGTTTGTGTGTGTGTGGTGATTAAATGCAGCGGTGCACAAACTGGGGGGGCACCCAGGTCGCAAAATTATTTAGGCGGGAACGCGTGCAACAAAACCTGGGTGCGCAGGCGAAAAAGATGTGCGCGGGCGGCCAAAAAGATGTGCGCGGGCAGGCAGCCGAAGATGTGCGCGGGCGGCCGAACAGGATAGTGCAGGTGGCGGCCACGTGAGTCGGAGGTACGGGGGAGGAGCAGGCCCCAGCGCTGTGATGTCAAACGCCCCTCCTTCCGGTGTCTGCCCTGCAATAGCGCTGTGTTCCTGCTCTCCTCCGCTGGCAACCTGCTTCGCTGCGATCCTCTGCAAGTGAAAGGGTCGGCTGCCACTGTATCAATCATACTATAAATGTACGGAAATAATAAAGTGTAAACACTTCCACGCTCGTGCTTGCAAAACTATGCAGGACACCCTGTGCTCATGCTTAGAGTTGGTGATGTCACCGCTCTCAGCGACAGCGTGGACGCAGCCTAATTTTGTAAGAGCGAGCTGTTGAAGTATGTAAGTATTTTAGACTGCGCTTATAGTGTCGACGTCGCCCGAAAACAAATGCATTGTCGCTGCCGCCGCGTGCGCTTATAGTAAGCGCGACTGGGCGACACGATTTTTTTGAAGCCAGCAATATTTGATTTTTCAGTGACTGTCGCCTCACGTGACAGCCCCTGAACCAAATCAGTGGCCTGGTCGCCCGTGCCGCCACCAACGGAATACAACTTTCGCTAGCGGCGACAGGTGACGTCACGCGTCTCAGTCGCGGGCACTATACGCGCGGCCTTAGACATATTTGTATTTACATTGTATACCGTTTAATAAAGGGGTTTTTTTTTCTTTTGATTTTGATTAGATCAGGCAGGGGGGGGGGCGAGAAGTTTCATGGATAAAAAGGGGGGCTCAGCATAAAAAGTTTGCTCACCCCTGACATATGCTATTGTTGTTGGTTCACTTTCTTCCTAGGAGGGACTGTCCCTTTAAATACCATTTTCCTACTCTGCTTCAGTTTAAATAAATCCTGAGATTACAAACCCATAAGAGTTTGTACAAACCGCCGTTTCTCCTTGCTAGCTCTCCTAACGAAGCCACGTGACGTGGGGAGGAGGAGGAGGAGCTAAGCACAGAGCACAGTTTTGCACAGAGCACAGTGACTCCTCCAGAACTCCGCCCATTAGCTGCAGCACTGGCTGGGAGGCAGACACGGACACCGGATGCCTGGTCTGCTGACGTCACAGTGTAGAGGGGAAACACACCCTGCGGAGGACAGCAAACAGCCGGCACCCGTGGAGACGATTAGCAGCCCCCGTCAATCACCGAGGTAGTTTAGACACAAGTTCCAGTAACAGTGCTCAATGTGGTGGAAACATATAATTGAAATTGATATTTGAAAAAAAAAACACATGGTAATGTATGGAAAGAAGCCAAATAATGCTGGGTGAGGTATTGGACCCAGTGCAAATAATATAAAGTGAGAATTCAATTAGCCATGACTGTTCATAGGGTGGAGACAAATACTTATACAAGTATGTAACAATCTGGTGCAGTACTCCACCGGACAGAATATCTCCACAATGGCACTGTTGCTGGTCAACAACTCCCCTGTGTGATGGGGGAGAAACAATACTCACATACAGCAGCTTCTTATATTTGTGTGCATCACGCCAGTCAGTCACAGCAGAAGAATAATCCAAGGATTAGATGCGGAGCACAGCTGCAAAAATGGGACCAGCACCAATTGAATAAAGTTTAAAAAAAGTATTTATTGATGTACATAGTAACGGGGAACAAAAACACACTCTGACGCGTTTCAGGCAAACGCCCTTTTTCAAAGAGTAAATTTGCGTCTGATCATACTCACGGTCTTATAGAAGATCCCCCGCCTCCAACCACCGATGACGCAGTATGAATTTGGCGCGAAAAGTACATAGACTAACCCTATTGGAGGGAGCCGTCTTCCAATCAGCTGTCTGAGATGGAAGGTGTGTCCCGTGTGGACGGGGGATCATGTACAGACCCATCGGGAGCAGACCTATTAAACTAACATAGACAAATTGAAACAAAGAATACATAAAGTTGATACAGTGACATCCATTGACAAACAAACATATTATAAACCAGCGAATTGGTTTCCTATATAGGTAAAGGACATGGACAAAGTAGGTGAATAACTGCAGCTCTATAAGAATAAAGTCGTATTGAATAGTGGAAATATATATATAAAAATGATGTACATAAACATATATAACCACCAAACAAATCTATGATATTAATGTGAATATAAAACATAAATGTGCATATATATATATATATATATATATATAATATATATATATATATATATATATAAAAATACAGTCTATTGAATACTAATCTATCAAAAAAGTACAGTGTAACAGGGGATTAATAATAAAAATACCAAAATTAAATTGTTACAAATAATAATAACAAAAGCTAATTAGTATTTAAAGATAAAAAGGCATAACAGTATATCTATATCTATATTTTTGAAAACATTGTATGTCCCTGTGTCTAGGGCAATCACATTGACCTTTGGCCCGTCACTCTGCCTCAGGCCAATGAGATGGCTCCCTTGGCCCGCCCGCCCCCCCACACCTCTCATTGGCCGGTGTGGTCTAACAGTGACACACACACAGACACACACACACACACTCCCCTCCTCCCCCCCTATCCAACACAGGCTGCAGCAGCACGCCCCCCCCCCCTGCCTGCAGGAATGTGCCACCCCCTGCAACATGCCCCCCACCCCTGCAGCACCAGGCCACTCCCTGCAGCACCGGCCCTCCCCAGCCTCATGTAGCCGGCTCCTCACCCCTACCGGCATCCAGCTTCCTCCTCCCACCCCTACGGGCATCTACCGGGCCCGGCCTGATCATCCACAAGGTAAGTCTTTTTTTAATATGTATTGAGAGGCTTGGGCGAATTTTTATATGTATTGGGATTTTTTTTTAAATCTATTTGATTATATATATATATATATATATATATATATATACAGCTAAACCCCGTTATAACGCGCCTCGTTATACCGCGATTCGGTTATAACGCGGTTTTCCCGTGGCTCCCGTTTTTAAAAAAAAAAAAAAAAAAAAATTAAAAATTTTTTTTTTAACATTTTTTTTTTGCACACTGCACACACTGCACACACTCACTGCACACACACTGCTCATTGCTCACACTGCCACACTGCACGCACACTGCACACACACTGCACGCACACTGCACACACACTGCTCATTGCTCACACTGACACACTGCACACACACTGCACACTGCACACACACTGCACACTGCACACACACTGCTCATTGCTCACACTGCACACACTGACACACTGCACACACTGCACACACACTGCACACACACTGCACACTGCACACACACACTGCACACACACTGCACATTGCTCACACTGACACACTGCACACACTGCACTGCACACTGCACACACACTGCTAATTGCTCACACTGCACACACTGACACACTGCACACACACTGCACACACACTGCACGCACACTGCACACTGCACACACACTGCACACTGCTCATTGCTCACACTGCACACACTGACACACTGCACACACACTGCTCATTGCTCACACTGCACACACACTGCTCATTGCTGACACTGCACACACTGACACACTGCACACACACTGCACACTGCACACACACTGCTCATTGCTCACACTGCACACACTGACACACTGCACACACACTGCACACACACTGCTCATTGGACACACTGCACACACACTGCACACTGCACACACACTGCTCATTGGACACACTGCACACACACTGCACACTGCACACACACTGCTCATTGCTCACACTGCACACACTGACACACTGCACACACACTGCACACAATTATTATATAGAAATAAACAGACAACTGCACTTTAACAGATGTACAGTATTTTGCCTGTACAACGTCTTGTGACTTTTGTTTCAAAAGTTAAGGGGGTGGGAAGTCATTGTGCTGTGGGGGTTGGGGGGTGGCGGGCCCTGCGCTGCGGCTACGGCGGGCCCTGTACTGCGGCGGGGGGGGGGGGGGTTAGCGGTCTGTGTGTGTGAGTGCGAGTGCCTGTCTGTGTGTGTGTGTGTGAGTGCGTGAGTGCCTGCATGTGTGTGCGCGCGTGTGTGTGTATGAGTGCGTGAGTGCCTGTGTGTGTGTGTGTGTGTGTGTATGTGTGTATGTATTAGTGCTCCAGCCCGAGTCCGTGGAGGGAGGGGGGGGGGGAGAGTAGCGGGTCCCTCCTGCAGCCAGTGGAGGGAGTGGGGGGAGAGTAGCAGCTCCCTCCTGCAGTCCGGGGAGGGGGGGGAGAGTAGCAGCTCCCTCCTGCAGTCCGTGGAGGGAGGGGGGGGAGAGTAGCGGGTCCCTCCGCTCAAGCCACGCCCCCCCTCCCTGTCAAACCTCCCACCTCCCGCTCCGGCTCTTACACTTACTTACACACACACTCAGACACTTACACACACTCACACACACTTACACACACTTAGACACTCACACACACTCACGCACACCACCCACGCACACTTACGCACACTTATGCACACTCACACACACTTACAGACACTCACACACACTCACACACACTTACACACACTTACACACACTTAGACACACTTAGACACTCACAGACACTCACACACACTTACAGACACTTACGCACACTCACACACACTCACACACACCCACGCACACTTACGCACACTCACACACACTTACAGACACTTACAGACACTCACACACACTTACAGACACTCACACATACTCACACACACTTACACACACTTACACACACTCACACACACTTACAGACACTCACACACACTCACACACACTTACACACACTTACACACACTTACACACACACTCAGACACTTACACACACTCACAGACACTTACACACCCACACCCACATACACACACCCATATACACACACACACTTTCTCTCCCATATATACATACACACACACACTCTCTCACTCTACACAGACGGGGGGTGGGGTCGGAGCAGAGGAAAGGCCGCGACCAGCACCACCACCCGCTCCCCCCCCTCCTCCCGCGCAGGCAGCGGGAGCACCGGGGACAGCGGTGGGGAGAAGAAACCCCCCGCTACCACCTCCATGCAGGCAGCGGGATCTGAGGTAAGCGGCGACCTGAGGGACATCCCGCTCCCATCTCCTGCCCCGCGGCCTGTCCCGCGGTGACAGGGGAAGCGGGGACAGGAGGGACATCCCGCTCCCATCTCCTGCCCCGCGGGCTGTCCCGCGGTGACAGGGGGAAGCGGGGAGCGGAGGGACATGCCCGCTCCCATCTCCTGTCCCGCGGGATGAATATGCGCTAAAGCGCGGCGGCCATTTTTTTTTCCGCGACCCCGTTAGTAACGCGGTGGTCTCGGGGTGGACCCCGAGACCCGCGTTATAACGGGGTTTAGCTGTATATATATATATATATACATATACAGTGGTCGACAAATCACCAAAAAATCTACTCGCCACACAAAAAAAATCTACTCGCCACCTAGTACCAACGTGTGCTGCTTGGGCCAATAGGAGCTCGCCACAATGTTAAATCCACTCGCCCAGGGCGAGCAAATGTATAGGTTTGTCGAACACTGTACATATATATATATATACTGTGTGTGTGTGTGTGTGTGTGTGTATACTGTGTGTGTGTGTGTGTGTGTGTGTGTGTGTGTGTGTATACTGTGTGTGTGTATATATACTGTGTGTGTGTGTGTGTATATATATATATATATATATATATATATATATATATATATATATATATATACTGTGTGTGTGTGTGTGTGTATATACTGTACTGAGTATGTGTGTATGTGTGTGTGTGTGTGTGTGTGTGTGTGTGTATATATATACTGTATGTGTATATACCAACCCAGACAGGCAGCTGAGGTAGTGTGCTGAGTCTTACCTATATCCAGTGCAGCGCCTCCACCTCATCAGGATCCCAGCTTGAGCTTGTGAATGGTCCTGGTGAGGAACTCCTCTGTGGTGCTTCTCTCTGTGCAATGACTCCACACTTACACACGAGAGTGTCTTTTATCAGGATCATCTTTATTAGTACGGTGGGCCAGCTGCCCTCCACAATGGGTGTATTAGCCCTCCATTGTTCACCGTACTTCCCTTTGAAAGGTATAGTTCTCCTTGATTAGGGATTCCCTATCCCCGCAGGGATATCTACCCTGTGCCAGGTCCCTGGTCACAGTCTCATAATCAGCAACTTATAACTAAAGCAATCTTCACTCCATCCAGAACTGGGAAGAAGTGATTACCTAATCCTCCAACAGCTTAGCAACAACTCTTTTGATCAGTGCTGTGCCTTATGTATCCTCTGGGGGCTGGCACACCTCTGACATCACTAACCATGGAGTCAGAGCCTGTGACCACTCCCATCCATACATAGGGCACCTCACCAGGGTGTGAGGGCAAACCTCCATAATTACTGCTGGCATGCCCATAACTTACCAGGCCTTACTGTCAGCAGGAGAGATGACTGCAGCTATTTTAGAGCATGGTTTCATTCTCCCCCTGGTGTATCCCACCGTCCCCGGCTGGGACCTAAATTTAAAGTACCTTTCTTCAGGAAGCACTGTAAAATGAATGACAACACATAATTAGTCATAACTTTGACAGGTTCACAACATATTGCGACAAGCAAGCCCTGACCAGCAGCCACTAGTTTTCGCAACAATCAACCTAATAATAGTACCTAGGGTCTGGCTTTTAACCTCCCGACCCCAAGTGTCAAGGACAGTTATACTGTAGCTTCGCGGCAGACCCCTCTCAGGCCGATATATCACTCTATGTTTGTGGATATTCCTGCCGATACTCCATACCCTCATTAAATGCTCAATCCTGTCCTCCGCCTTACTGCCCGTGATGGCACCCCCTTTATTGACCATGTACATGTCGATGGTCTCCCGTAGACACCTATCCCTATTCTCCTCAATCTCCTCCATGAGGGGTTCAGGGACATACGGGTATTCAACCCATGGAAGCCTTGTATTTCGCAATGATGACCCTCTCAGCATGGCTACACCTGGTTAGCTCGGCATTCCCTGCCCGTCCGGGCAACACCCATGATAGGGGCTCATCGGGGTCTACTGGGTCTGATAGTGTGTCAGGACCCATTGGCTCTATCTCGTTCCATTCTATTTTGAACCACCTCTCTTGTAGCTCTCTCTTCCTTTGTGCGGGTGTAAACTCCCCTACTGCCCACCAGTAGTCCACTATATCCTCTCTTTGTATTAAGAACCGCGTGCGGTCCATCCACCCTACGTACCCCTCAAATAAAGGAGCCCACCATCGGGTCTCCTTACATTTCTCAGACCCCCACTCTAGCGAATCACCTTCCTCTGTATGCCCCCAAGAGAATACCCCAGAGGTTCTCTCTGAACGGGGCTTAGACCACCTGTACTGCCCCGGTTCCTTCTCCACTGATGCATCGGTTACGTTAGGCACCCATCGATTCTCCGATACCTTACCCAATTGCCCTCCACCCCTTGAACCACCCTCCGAAGCATAACTATTCAGTCTCTCCACAGTCCGTTCCTCATCCACCCCCAAGGATACTTCCGATACCTCCAAACTAGACGGGGATCCCCGGGGACAGGTGAATGGGACAGGGGCATTATCTAGGGCGTGGGGTTGGGCGTAGGGGCAAGCGATTGGCAGCCACGGGGCTACGACCCATTCCCGTCTATCGGACTGTCCTGCAGGCTGGGCCTCACCCTTCTCGGTCCGCCGCTCGGCCTGCCAGCTGTTGGTCTTTCTTGGTGATCGGGAACCCCCGCCCGATCGCCGAAGCGTAGAAGTTCCTCTTCCGGCCGCTCCGCTGCTTCCGCCGGAAGCAACGTCATCACCGGACCCGGATGTGCCGCCATCTTGGGTTGGACCCCCATGCGGGATCTCTTCCTCTACGACAACATCCGGAAGCTCTCTTAACGTCCCCTCGCGCACCGTCTGGGCCTGACATGGCCCATCCTCCGCTGCGGTCATCACTGAAGCCTGGTAAGGACAAGGGCTGCTCTTACCACCTCGCAGGCCAGGCTTGGATCGTCCGTTGCCACTGGACCCGCCGGTCCCCGGAACGGAAGGGCTCTGCCTATCGACCTTCCGATCCACTGGTGACAGCCGGTTCCTCTCACCGCTACTCACGGTAAGTGGTGTCTTCCTTCCCTTCTCTTCACAGGATGCCGCCCTGGTCTCAGTCACGGGCCCAGATAATTCTCTTATATCCTCATCGGAGGAATCTGCCGGCACCTTACTCGGGGTCACCGATCGTGGTGATCGCCTTTTTGTCTCCCCGGTCGGTGTACTGACCGACCACTCCTTTCTTTTCCTCGTTCTCTCCTGACCCAGCCGTAGTAATCGGCTCCGATCCCCATTCTCCGAGATCTGCACTCTTGGTCCATAGTGCACCGGGGGACTCGGCGGACAGCCTAGCCGGTATCCCCCGTGGGGTCAATGATTTGGATGGGTACGAAAGTGGGCATAGGCCACAGGTAATGCGTGCCACACTGGGGACAGCGCACCGCTGTACCCACGGTACCGCCGGGCATTCTGCATTGCAGGCAGAGTCCCACCACCGTCTCCGTGCCCGCTACTCTTATCACCAGTACCCCGCCCGTACTGCATAGGGCTGAGTGGACACCATCGTGGTCACAGTTGGGGAGCAGGCCATTGTTCTGGTGGGAGCCACTTTTAGCAATGGTCTGTTCGGGACGCTGGTTCCGCGTGAGTGACCAACAGAGGTTGGATTGTCAGCCACTCCCTTGTTCAGCTCCACCCTCTGCTGACACAACTGGAACCCGCCCCCAGTAGTCGCGATTATGGGCGGGTCCCACAACGGGATAGGAAGTCCTTTAATTGAGGCCGCACCTCTTTCAGTCCTGGAGGGCGCGGCCACAGTTTTCGCGCCCTTATCCCCAACAGGGTGGGGTTCCTCTTTTGCCGCCAATTCCAGCCGTTTTCTTTCAGCTGCCTTGCGTGCAAAGTACCCTTCCTTTTTGCACACCACTCCAGCTGCCGGAACTACTTCTGGTAATTGCGCCGTCGGCTCACCAGCTCCTTGTTCCGCCGGAGTCATGCCCACCGGGGCATAATGGAAGCCACTCCCCCTGGTTGAGATTAGGGGGGGTCCCACAGGCTAATCGGTTGGCTCAGCACTGGGGCTGAGCGAGTCACTGTCCATGAAGGCGCGGCCGCAGATTTCGCGCCATACCCCCCTTCAGGGCGGGGCTCTCCTGTTGGAGCCGCTCCCGGCCAACTCCCTGCAAATCTTGCATTTGCAGGATTCTCTGTACTCGGCCCAGGGAAGCGGGAGCCGCCATTTTGCGATTCATATTCTCCAGCCACAATTGCAATGTCCTCGCTACTATCATCCAGGGTAGCACCCCGCGGTCCTAGGCAGGACCAAAACAGCGCGGCTACAGCCTTAGCCCCACTCCATAGCAGGCTCGTGAAAGTC